>NW_025792108.1:0-3653 GCF_021613505.1 Equus quagga | reverse complement strand
TGGAGGGTTTAATGCCAGTGGATGACATTAGATGAATATCTGAATTTAATTTCAACCCTTTAAAGATGCAGGCCTGAATATGAGGCCTGGCGGGGCAGTGAATTTCCCAAGATCACACAGCTGAAACCCAGACCAGCTTTGAGAGATAGTCCATGGTATATCCCATGCTTTCCTGTAATTATTTCATCTGTAAGTTTGTGTATCAGACACATGTGACGCTAGCCCACAGGTGTTGTAGATGTCATCTCATATACACCTGACCATGTGCCTAGGTAGTAGTTTTGAGCATCATCACCATTGTGCAGGTTGGGAGAGTGGGGAAGCCCTGAGAGGCACAATGGCTTTTCCAGGACACAGGACTGGTAGAAAAAAAGAGGTCTGAATTCAGTTCTGCCTCCTCAAAGCTGGAGCCCTGGCTTCATCCCCAAGGATCTCTGGGCAGGGTTGTGATGGATATTTGTGTACAGTTATGGAGATGACATGAGCAAGGAGGATGAGCAGTCAAGAGCCCAGAAGGCTCAATGCCTCAGCACAATGCCTTGGGAGCACAACACAATGTCTGCCTGTTTAGCACTCAGCAGAGTGCTGTCCATTTGAGCATTCAGCACAGTGGTTGGTGAGCACTCAGCATAACACCTGCATGTTGAGCACTCAGCACTGTGCCTTCCTGTGACAAATAGAAACTGCAAGCAATAGGATATATTGGAGAATATGAGGAAGCCACTTGGTGTAAACCTAATTTGGCCTGACTTTGTTTTTTTCCAAAAGGGACTGAGTGCAGCCATTGAGCACGCATTGTATATCTGCTTTAAAACATTTACTATGGCAAGAACAAATGGCCTTAATTAAGATAAAGGTGCAACTTCCCCCCACATTGGCATTTCCTTAGGGATAAGCATCTTTCCTTAGGCTAGGAACTGATTGCTGTGCTCACCTGTGACCACCCAGCTCGAGACAGCAGACCTGACACCCTGCTGTGTTCACTGAGACAGCAGACCTACCTGCTGTTTCCATCAATCATCGTGCCAACAGAGCAGTCTCACGACTGTTGTAAAAGGACATTTCAATCCTGTGTGAAACATCCTGTTTGGGGGTATATAACCACTCTGTGCACCCCACTTCTTTGGTGCCCTTTCTTCCTTTGGGAAGAAAGGGCCCAGGCCATGGTCCTCACATTTTAGCTCAGAATAAGCTCACCCAAATTTTCACTTATAGATTGGTTATGGATTATTTTCATTGACACCTGTGAGAACTCAACACTGTGCATGGTGCTCACTCAGCTGAGTGCCTTCCTGGTGAGCACTCAGCACAGTGCCTGGTGAACATTCACAAAGCTCACGCCAGGTGAGTGATAAGCACAGTGTCTGCCTGGTGAGCATTCAGCACAGTGACAGCCAGGTGAGCACTCAGCATAGTACCTACACTGTGAGCATTGTGCAAAGAGGCTGGTGAGCAGTCAGCACAGTTCCTATCTGGTGAGGACTCAGGATATTGCCTGTCAGATGAGCACTCAGCACAGTACCTGGTCAGCATTCAGCAGACTACCTGCCTGTGGAGCACTCAGCAAAGTGCTAGGGGAGCACTCAACATGGTGCTTCATGAACATGCAGCACTTCCCATATTTGCATTCTTAGCCCTGGCACCTCCATTCCCAGGTCTCTTTCTCTGAAGCCGCCAACAGAGTTCTTCCTCACGCACCTCTGCTAGACATTTCCTATGAAGGGAAGAGGAAAAACCAGAAGAAACTTTTCCCCTCTCTGACTCAGTACTCCACACTTCTCCACTCCTATCTCATCCCTCCTAGCCCCCAGCATCCAGAGAAAAAAAATGAAGCCTTTTGTCTGGGGCTCTCCAAACAGTGAGATGACCCCCATATCTGTGCTGATCCATATGACCCTCAACCAGTGAGCATTCCATAGGAGAAAATTAAATAGGAGGAGACTAAAATTCCAGTTCTAGTTTCTTGCTTATACCATCACAGTAAGTGATTAAAGGCTTAACTCCTTCATTTTGGGTTTGTTTTTTAATCAGTCACTCTGACACCTGGCAGTTCAGCTGTCTCTCTCTCAGCCCAACTGATCTCCTGACACTATCTTTATATAATTGTGTTACAAGATTCAGGAGGATAAAAGACAAGTTTAAATATTCTGTTGGAGGGGCTGGCCCCGTGGCCGAGTGGTTAAGTTCACATGCTCTGCTGCAGGTGGCCCAGTGTTTTGTTGGTTTGAATCCTGGGCCTGGACATGGCACTGGTCATCAAACCATGCTGTGGCAGCATCCCACATGCCACAACCAGAAGGCCTCACAACAAATAATATACAACTATGTACCGAGGGGCTTTGGGGAGAAAAGGGAAAAAAATAAAATCTTAAAAAACAATTCTGGTGAAGAAGTGGAACATAAACTTTAAAAAAGACAAAGTAAATTTGGAGAAAGGAAAATAAAAATTCTAAAACTGACAAGTAAAATAATATTAAGAACTCAACTGATGTGTTTGAAAGTACACATCTTAGAAACAGCTAAGGAAAAATTAATAAGCAGGATAAATGGTTGGAAAGAAATCCAGAATAAAGTCCAAAGAGGCAAAATTTTGAAGGAGAGAGAGAGACCATGAGAATGAAATAGAAATAATTCTAAAATGCATTCAGCTATTACCACAGGTTAAAGGGACACATGGGAAGCAGCAATATTGAACTGAAAATGACTAAGCATTTTTAAACTGGTGAGTGACTACTCCATAGAGACAATAAGCTCAGTGGATCACGAGCACACCACAAAAAATAAATTCCACATCTACAGTGAGTATAATAAAATCACAAAAAAGAGAGGAATGAAAAGACAAAGAGAAAACCTGAAAACAGTCAGGAGGGGGCAAAAACAGGAAGGAGGGGAGGAAATAAGGAAAGAGAGAAAGAGCAAATTCAACAGATATCTCATTTTTCAACAGCAAAAATGGAAGCTGGATCACAATGGGAAAAAAAATAGCTTTAATGTGCTGAAACAATACAATGACAAACTCAAGAACTGTAAAGAAAACAAAAATATCTTTTGGAAAATAACAGAAAATGAAAACATTTCTAGAAAAACAAACACTGAAATTTATCATTAATGTGTTGTCACAGAGCAGAATTTGCTACCCCAAAATGTGTATTTTTGGCTTGATTATTTTTTTAAAGATTTTTTAATTTCTTTCCTTTTTCTCCCCAAAGCCCCCAGTACATAGTTGTATAGTCTTCATTGTGGGTCCTTCTAGTTGTGGCATGTGGGATGCTGCCTCAGCGTGGTTTGATGATCAGTGCCATGTCCGCGCCCAGGATTCGAACCAATGAAACACTGGGCTGCCTGCAGCGGAGCGTGCTAACTTAAGCACTTGGCCACGGGGCCAGCCCCTTGGCTTGATTATTTTTAGGAACAAAAGACCAAGAAGATACTTTGACTTTCCTCCTAACTTCCTAAAGGAATTTAAGAGAGAAGGCCTGTTCCAGGAAGGAGCTCTCACCATAGATAACTATAGTGTAATATGTATTAGGTGTGGCAGACAGGGAGGAGCCTAGCAAGGCCCATTTGATCAAAACTCTCCTCATGTCCCACGCTCTCTGCCAAACATGACAAACATTTGTTGACCAAACACTTACTTTTCCTTCTCTTAGTGA
>NW_025792107.1:0-5256 GCF_021613505.1 Equus quagga | reverse complement strand
TCTGCCTGCCTTGTTGCCAAGCCCAGAGCTGCGGATCCAGCTGCTGCCAGCCTTGCTGCCGCCCAGCCTGCTGTGAGTCCAGCTGCTGCCGGCCCTCTTGCTGCTGATCCTCCTGCTGCTGATCCTCTTGCTGCTGATCCTCTTGCTGAAGACCAACCACACCCGTCACATTCCAACTTCCATCAACCAGCTCAGGTCCTGCAACAAAATCACCCTCCAGGCTTTGCCATCATTGAACTAGCTGTTGGTCGTCTTCTTGTGAAGGGTCTTGAGAGCCTGCTTGATGGAGGGCAGTCCTCTTCACTCTGATCTTCTCCTGACTTGTCGGCCAGTGTTCCAGGTCCTGGTCTGCTTTCTCTGTGCTTGGCTTCAAGTCATGCTCTCATGAAAAAGTGATTTTTCACCCTTTTTCTGTAGGAAACCTAAAAAACAAGCCAACAACCAGAACCCCATAGATTTTTTCCTTGACTCTCTTCAGTGATTGTCCTCCTGGTTACATGGAGTCTTCCCTGTTTATTTCCTAATAAAACCTACTCTACCTTGCATCTTTCCTGCATTTTTTTATGTTTCTACGGCATTTCCTTTATAAGAGGTTGCATTCAGCATACATTTCACATCTATCACTTCTGCCTAATCTCACGATAACCTCACAAGGTCGTCAGAGCCAAGAGCATCTTTGGCAGCCTATAGATGAAAAGGATAACATGCGTAGTGTCTGATCCAGTACATAGGTGTTCTCATTTTGTCTCAGGGGGACCTTAACTTACATATGCAAGTAGGAATAACCTAGCACTGGGAAGACATACACTTTTCCTGGCTCTGACTTCTTTAGCAGGGGAAATCTTAATCCGTCACATGCTGGGCACTTTTCTATGCACAAGTAGAGGAATATGAAGAATGAGAAATGAACGGGAGCTGAACACCACCAAAATCCGTGATAGATGTGAGAGTGACAGTAAAAGAGGTGGAAGCGGATATTTCAAAGACCTGAACGCTGGAGAGCACACGTAGGCACTTGTACTTTAGAGGGCTGTTGCTTCCTCAAAGAGAAAATAGGATTTCAGGACCAGGCAACGCTTGGTCAGGCTGACAGAGGTGAGGAGACAAGCCGTCTTCCTGGTCTGTGGCGCGGGTCTCTGAAGAGCCTGCCAAGTAATCCGACTTGCTCCTGTGAGCAGTCCTGGTGCCTCACAACGGAGGAGTCCCTGAAATGATTTATTAATATTTGCTGAGCACCTAGTAGATGGAGTTCTATGCTATGCATGTAGTGTCTAATTCTCAAACAAGCCTGCAAGGGAGATCTTCCTGAATCCATGTTAAAGCAGAGTGGATGCAGCTCTAGGAGGTAACATAACGTGCACCAACGCACACCTGCACAGCTTGTAAACAGCTTGATTGGCTTCCAAAACCCAGTCTGTTTCCACTGCACTTTCATTTAGGATGCACCAGAAGTGATCAAAGAGGTCACTCTGTGATCAACAAAGTCTTGCACATGAAAATGAAACACTCAGCGTTATCCGGTTTATCTCATTTTGTTATCAACAATTGGGGTTTTGAGACAAAAACTGAGAAGTAAGAGGGGCTGGGCCAGTGGCATACTGATTGGGTTCTCATGCTCCACTTCGGTGGCCCGGGGTTGGTTGGTGTGGATCCTGTGTGTGTGCCTATGCACCACCCATCAAGCCGTGCTGTGGCGCCCCACATAGAAAAACCAGAAGGTCTTACAACTAAGATGTATATCTACGTACTGGGGCTTTGGAGGGGGGGAAAAAAAAAAAAAAGGAAGGTTGACAACGGATGCTAGCTCACGGCCAATCTTCCTCACCAAAAAGCACACCTTTAAAAAAAATAAGAAGTAAGAAGTTTATAATCTGTAGATTCAAAAGGACTTTTTCCTTCAACGGTTAGGTGTTGGGCACCTACTGTGCACCAGTCACTGTGCTCAAGCAGGGGATAGGCAGCGAAACAAAATGACCAGGACCCTGGCCCTTGTTAGATTTGCCAAGGACGAGCTTAGAGAGAAACTATACTCCTCTGAGAATGAAAAAGATAAGCCAGGTTTGTGCTTATGGTCCGATACTGAAGAGAGGAAAAATAATGGAGAAAAATCTTCCAGATTAACAACATAGATCCAATAACTGCATAAAACAGCCAGTATAAAATAACAGAAGGAAGACAAAAATGTATAAAAGAAATCAACTAGGAAAAAGGATTGACTATATTAAGTAACTTGCCCGTGAGTGGAAGAACATGGAGGGGAAAACTCAAAAATCAGACGAATTCCCAAGTCCCATGTACTATTGCCTGTTGCATCCACAGTGGAGAACAAATGAATGAAAATGAAAATAGAGACAGATAGAAAAGCTGTGATTGATAGAGGTTACTGCAGAAAATGGATGCTGTGCTCCCAGAGAAGCTCATAAAATGATACAAACAGAAATGAGAGGCAACAGGAATGAAAACACCAGATATTTCCTTCTATTAAAATAGCATCTAGGAAGATCTTAAACATTTAGGAAAGCATTCTGAACTTGACTATAACAAGAAAGAAGAGTTCCCTGGCAAAGTCAGTGGAAAGGAACTTGAAGAAATTGACCATGCTAAAGTTCACCACAGCCAGGGAGAGACATGCTCTGCAGGAGCAGAAGTCGATCCCACACCGTGGGAAGACGAGGACCTAAGTATGGAGGAAGATGGATGACATTTCCTATAAATGAGAACTGGGAAGGAAGATGGCTAACGAGGACAGGAACTTGCAAAAATGCCATTTGGACAATATAATCACAAGTGAACACAAGAGAAAGCAATGAAATTTACTTGTATGTAAGGAAATACTCTTTAATATACCTACATAGAATAGGCTACTGCAGGGTACGAATTGACAGTCACTGAAGGAGACTGGACAACTGCTTTGGCAGGATGTTGTAGCAAAAATCTACAGCTTTAAGTGAATGATTTATATTCTGGATGTATAGTTTCCCTTCTGTTGAGACATCTCCACCAGTCTCTCACACTTCTGCGTTTCTTTCGAACAGACTTGGTTCTATGAAAAAGCAAGAAAATTAGTAAGCCATGGCAACATCATTCAAGAAAAATAGAGAGTAGGATCTGTAAATAATATCACAAATGAAAAGGGGACGTGACTACAGATTCTAAAGTATTAAAAGTATAATGAAATATAACAACTTTCTGCCAAAATTTTAAATCTTCCATAAAAAGGGCAAGTTCCTAAGAAAGAACTTACCAGAACTGACATGAGAAGCAGCAAATCTAAAGATTCTTACATGAATTCAAGAAATTTAATCAATGATTACAAATGCTAGTGTCCTCCTTTCACTTACCCTACCCTTCTCCCACACACACACACACCCCCCTACAGACGCTAAAGGTTTCCACCAGTGTAATTTATCAATGAAAACATATTCAAGGAAGAAATCATAGTGTCTTAAATTCTTTTAGACATTATGAAAGGGAATATCTACCCACCTCCTTTGGTTCTGCTTTGTCTTTTTTTTCTTTTACTTTTTATTTTTTTCGGATGTACATCATATTTCAAATTCTGGATACATTACATCATGTTCACCACCCGAACACTAATTATAGTGCATCCCCTCACATGTGACCCTAATCACCCCTTTTGCCCTCCCCCCTCCCCCTTCCCCAATGGTAACCACCAGTCCAATCTCCAATGCTATGTGGTTTTTTTTTTGTCGTCTTTATCTTCTGCTTATGAGTGAGATCATATGGTATTTGACTTTCTCCCTCTGACTTATTTCACTCAGCATAATACCCTCAAGGTCCATCCATGTTGTCACAAATGGCCGGATTTCGTCATTTCTTATGGCTGAGTAGTAGTCCATCGTGTATATATACCACATCTTCTTTATCCATTCGTCCCTTGATGGGCACCTAGGTTGCTTCCAAGTCTTGGCTATTGTGTATAATGCCGCAATGAACATAGGGGTGCAAGTATCTTTATGCCTTTGTGTTTTCAAGTTCTTTGGATAAATACCCAGCAGTGAAAGAGCTGGATCATATGGGAGATCTATCCTTAATTTTCTGAGGAAACTCCATACTGCTTTCCATAGTAGCTGCACCAGTTTGCACTGCCACCAGCAGTGAACAAGGGTTCCCTTCTCTCCACACCCTCTCCAACATTTGTTGCTTCCTGTCTTGTTAATTATAGCCATTCTGACCGGAGTGAGGTGATACCTCATTGTAGTTTTGATTTGCATTTCCCTGATAGCTAATGATGTTGAGCATCTTTTCATGTGCCTGTTGGCCATCTGTATATCTTCTTTGGAGAAATCTCTGTTCAGATCTTTGGCCCATTTTATAATTGGATTGTTGGCTTCTTTGTAGTTGAGCTGTTTGAGTTCTTCGTATATTTTGGATGTTAACCCCTTATCTGATATGTGGTTTGCAAATATCTTCTCCCAATTGTTAGGTTGTCTTTTTGTTTTGTTGATGGTTTCCTTTGCTGTGCAGAAGTTTTTAGTTTGATGTAGTCCCATTTGTTCATTTGCTTTGTCTTGTGGAAGAGATTGTGCCAACATCCTCCACCCAAGTGTCTTCGATAGCACTGGGATACACAGGTGGGTAGGGTGCTACAGAGAGAAATGCCTGTGGTTGTCTTGATTCAGGCTTTCTGGGTCAACTGACTGAGACCCAGCATGGACTCAGTTCTTCCCTGTGCACATATTAGCATCACGTCCCTCCCCAGGGACACTTCCCAATCTGCATAAAACCCAAGGAACAAAGCTAGGGAAGGACAACTGATCTGAACCTCCCCAAGTCAGTGGGAAATAGATCACATGACCAGACTGTGATGGAAGCAGGAACGATGCTGATGATGCGACTACCTTCCTTGGATCCGATTAAAGTTTCAATGAGTTATTCTCAATTAGGAAATAGGTTAAACACTTACTTTATAAAGATTCATAACATTTAGGGAACAACTTCCTCCAGGACAACTCCTCCAGTGACAATGTAAAAAAAGGTAAACAACAATATGAGTCCTGCTCATTGGTGCCAACTTTGGGTGTCAGTGTATAAAAGCCCCAGAACAGAAGGAGTCATCAGATTCTTGAAAACTCACCTCTGAACAGAAGCTCACCCTCCACCTCTGACACCATGACCCACTCCTGCTGCTCCCCTTGCTGCCAGCCTACCTGCTGCAGGACCACCTGCTGCCAGCCCACCTCAGTGGGTCCAGCTGTTGTGAGTCCAGCTGCTGCCAGCCCTGCTGCCCCCAGA
>NW_025792106.1:0-1102 GCF_021613505.1 Equus quagga | reverse complement strand
ACTAAAATCAGTACAGGCATACATCACTTAATGAAAGGGAGATGTTTTGATAAATGCATCATTAGGCAATTTCATTGCTGTGTGAACATCACACAGTGTACTTACACAAACCTAGGTGGTAGAGCCTAGTACACACCTAGGCCATGTGGTGCTACCCGTATGGGACCACTGTCATATACGTGGTCCATCAGCGACCGAAACATCGTTAATATTGTTACGTGGTGCGTGACTGTGGTGGATGACAATGACACAATGGAGTACCATTTTCAAGGCTTCTAAAATGTAGCTGGGAGGCCATTAAGGAAGTTAATCTCCAAGGTGAGAACCACTACTGTACTTAAAGCTCAGTTCTGAGCATATCACCCCTTTGCCCAATACCCTTGATGGCCTTCCTGCCAACAACCACATGAGTGCCTGTGTGTGTGTGTGTGTGTGTGTGTGTGTGTGTGTGTGTGTTTTGCGCGCACGCGCCCTTCTATCCAAGGCCTTCTGCAGTCAAGCAGCAGCTCATGTGTCCCCACGCAGGGAGGTGTGTTCCACAGTCATCCTAATGGGTTACCTGCTCTTCCCTCTGCTCTCCTGCCGCCTCTCTCTGTTAATGTTGGGTCCTCTGCTATGGATACCCACCTCCTCCCTCTCCTTGTAGAAACCTTACTCATTCTTTAAGGCTCACTTAAAAATTAATATTTACCTAAGGAATCCATACTTGTGCCTTTAAAACCAAATAGTACTGAAGGCTTTATAAAGAACCGTGACAGGCCCTCCCCAACCTCACAACCCCAGTCCTTTCTATCCCCCCAGTTCCATTCCCCGTGGAAACCACTTCAGCCATTTCTATCATAGCTGTTCTTGTGTTTACCTCCATTTATATAACTAGTACGCGAATACTTGTATTTAAAAGTAATTTTAAAATATTAGATACTAACTTCTTGCCGTGGTAGATAAAATGTGAGTAGGTAAAATTGCAGTTGGATGAAATTTGGTCGACACCTCCTTCCCGTCTTCACTCTTCTCAGTCTGTCCTCACTTAAATCTTTATTCATGCAAAGTTCATCTTGGCGTGGAAGGTGACCCCTTTCCTGGAACGTGTTCAGAGACTGCT
>NW_025792105.1:0-5224 GCF_021613505.1 Equus quagga | reverse complement strand
GTAAGCTCAGGGCCAATCACCCTCAACACCAAAAAAAATTTTAAAAATTAATTTAAAAAATTAAAAAAATTTAAAATAAAAGACTGTGATCCATGGTACCTGTCTCTCGTCTGTCGTTCAGAGGCACACAGAGAGGTCACCCCCGGGACAGCCTCTCGCGATGCCACGCTGTGCTCCCCCTGAGAGTGCAGCGCCCGCTCTCCCGTCTGCGTGTGTTTCTGGAGCTGACCGCGGTCTACAAGTCACTCTGTGACGCTGAGGGGAGCAGGGGACGGGCCGAGCTTGACTCGGGGGTGGCGCCCTTTCCCCCGTTAAAACGGTCGGCGGGTGTGGCTCCCAGACGACCCGTGCGTCACTCCGTCCTAAGCGGGTTCACCCAAAGGTTGGTGTCTGGGGGACCCGGATGCAACCAAGTCTACCGGCTGCAGGGCTCACACGTCCGTGTGGACGAGGCCTCAGGGTTGCATGAACCTCCCCCCCCCGCACCCAGCCTGTGTCCACGGACTGGGCGTTTCAGGGACCCCTGAGCCGAGCTGACTGCCCTGGTTGAACTCCCATCCTGCCCACGTCGGCTACGTGTGCCACCGCAGCCGCCCCGTGACTCAGTTTCCCCAATTGCGACAAGAAGACGGATGCTCAGGAGACCCCAATAGATGGAAAGTAGGCCCAGCGCTGTGGCTCACGCGCATGCGCATGTGCGTGTGTGTGTCTGTGGCTTCCGGGGTTGGGGGGGGTCCCTCCGGCTCCGTCGGTGGGTGGGGAGGGGTCCCCACCGATGCCTCTGAGCCGAATTAGGAACCTCAAGAGCCGTTGTGCGGCAGGAGGAAGGAGAGGGGAAGTGAGTTCCCCGTGGGCACCGGGTGTGGACCTCCAGCTTTCGCGAGGTGGGCCGGGTTGGGGGTCGTGTCAGGGCCCAAACCCTAAACCCGGCGACCCCCGTTCGTGGCCAGGGCGTCTTTGTTTGGGTGAATTCGACAGAATGTCATTAGCAAGCTCTGGGGGTGGGGGGTAGAGGGGGGTCCCCGGGGAGGCTGGAGGACCCGGATGAGCTCCCCGGGTCCTGGAGGCAACCCGGGTGGAGCCCTTGAGGCTCCATCTGGCAGCACCAGACACGCCTCCGGCGCGGGTGGGGAGGCGACAGGGTTGGGTGGGGGGGGGGGGGGGGGGGGGTGGCTCCCGGAGGAGGAGAATTAAGAACCCAAAAAAAAAAAAAAAAAAATGAAGGACACGATTTAAACAGCGGCCGGGGGTGTAGACACGGGAGAGCCATCGCGATTCTCGTCGCGCGTCCTCCCCCGGCGCCGCCTCATTTCCATTTCAATCTGGGCCTCATGAATGTCAAACCCGGGCTGCAAATTAATAACAGGGAGACTCCGAGGTCGCCCCCGCCGGGGAAAGTGGGGGGGGTTGGCGGGTGGAGGGGACCCTGGCGGCGCTGCGCACCCCACTCCCCCACCCCCGCCCGGGGCCCTGCATTGTGCGCCGCCCGCGAGCCTTGAATGACATTCCAGAGAAAGGGCCCATGCGGAGTGACACAAATTTATTTCGGTCCCCGGTGCCGCACGCGGTCTATTTTCCTATAGGATCGCGGGGTGGGGTGCGAGGTTGTGGGGGGGGGGCCCGCTATTTATCTGGGGACAATTTAGTTTCCCTGAAAAATTTAAATGGTTTCTGCGCAGACAGTGGACGGGAAATTTAATTTGTTTCTCATTTGCACCGGAAGGTAGGAAAAGGGGAGAAGGAGGGCGCGGGGGACGGGCTGGTAGGGGCGCTGACCCCCTGCTGGGCACCCCCCCCCACCCCACTGGATGGGGACCACGGGTTTGGCCTCCCCTTGGTGACCCCTTTTGACCCCACCCTCCCAAAAAACCTCCGGGGACCGGCCGCCTTGCACCAACTTCCAGCCCGGCTTTGGGGCGGCTGCCAATCACCCGGAAAAACGCGTTTGCATCGATCCCCTGTCCGGATGATTTATGGCTTCATTTGAGGGTAATTGAGGATTAGGAAGAAGATTAACAAGAGTCAACACGCGGGTCCGGGTCCCCGGCGCTAAGCAGCGCGCCGTTTGTCAAGACGGAACGCTGGGCGTCAGGGAGGTTCCGCGGGCTCCCCATCGAATTGAATTTGGGGGACGACGCGGGAGTTAATTTGACGCGGGGGACACGAGGCGAGGGTATCGATCCCCAATCGGTCCTGGGGCCGCGGCCCCCTCGAGCACGCAATTTAGGGCCCACCCCCACCTCCCCGCGGACGGCGGCCGTTCCGGGGTGACGGATACGACGGCTCCTGGCGTCTGACGGCCTCGGGGTGGATTTGGGGGGATTTTCCTTCCTGGCGGCGGAATTCGCGACGTTCCCATTCGACGGGCACGACGGGGTGACGGCGGCGTCGCCTCCAGCGCGATGTCCAACGCTGAGCGTTTGCCACCAACGGGGCGACGTGGGAGGGCGGGGGGAGGGGGGGATGTGCAAGGGGGTGGGACAGGGAGATTGGGGGACCCAACCCCCTACCCCGAGACCCCCCCCCCCCAGGGCTTCCTCTGGGCTGGAGCATCCTGCGGTCCTCGGGGAGCCCGTCCCCCCATTTGCATGTGTAAGGCCTCGCTCAGAAACAAGGCCTTGTTTGCATTTGAACAGAGAGGCCGATGCGCCGCCTCAAGGGGGCTGTTTTGCTATTTGACGGCCGCACCCCACCCCCACCTCACCCCCACCCCACCCCCACCCCCGCCCCCCGTGTGTGGGGGTTTCTCCAGGGCCCGGGGGTGGCGGGTCCTCCTGGCTTTCTTTTTCTGGCCTCAAAGTGCAGCAGATGCTGATAGAAAGCACAACGCAGAGGGCAGAGGGCAGAGGGCAAAGGGCAGAGCCCCTTGGGGAGGAGGGGACGAGGAGCATGGCACCCCCGGAACCCCCAACTCAGGTTTGAACCCCCTCCCAGGCCTCGCCCCGCGCTGGGAGGGAAATCGGGGGAAACAGAGGGAGACCCACCCACTCACGTGTGTCCTGCAAATGGACTGGGGTCGAGAGCGGCCGCCGCATGGGGTTGATACGCCTGTTAGGGTTTAACCACACACGCAGTTGTACACACGCTCACACGCTTATACACATGTGTACACGCATGCACACGCATGAATACACAGATTTAGACGCACTCACACACGCACATATACACAGCAATACACACTCATCCAGGCACCCACATGCTTACACACGCATGTGCTCTCTACACGCACAGCGCCAAGTGTGCAAAGCCTTCCCACAGCGGGCAGAGTGGGCCTGACGCCCCCTGCCCCTCGTCGTCCTGGCGGGTCCCCCCTTCCTCCTGCGCCGGCAGGTGGGCGTGCAGGGCCCCCGGGCACCGGCGTCTGCAGACTTGTCCCTGAGCTCACGGTCAGGACGGGGAGCTCACTTCTCCAGCTGCGCTTCTGTCTCAGGACGCGTCCCCCAAGCCTGGGGGTTGTCTTTGCATCGTTCCCTCCACGGAGACTTTTATGGAGGCGGGGGGTCCTGGTGGATCCCCGACTTTCCATAACTTCAAGTCCCTTATGGGTGAGAGGGGCCCAGAAGTGAGGTCACACGAGGAATGGGGTCTGGTTAGCTCTCAGCCGCCCCCGGAAACACCCTCCCTCCCAGGTCCCACTCGCCATCTGCTCCCAGGGAAACAAAGTCACTCTTATGGGGCAGAGCGTTTCCAGGGCGGCTCAGAGGGGGCTTCCCGGGGGGTGGCAGCCAAGGCCGGACGTCCCAGCTCTTTTGGGGTAAAGTTAAATTTTTTACCGCACGCCGCACCCGGGCAAACTAGGGCCCCCCGGCCAGCAGCGTCTCCACGGGGTGAACCCGAAGCCACGTCCTGCTGGTCCCTCGACAGGGGACGGGCACCTGTGCACAGAGGGTGCCCCTCCATCCGGGTCCAGGGAGGGTCCAGAGTGGGCCTGCGTCCTGCCCGGTGGCTCAGGGATGCGTGAGCAGGGTCTTTGCAGGCGTGATGAAGGGAAGGATGGAGAGCAGGGCTTCCTGGAGGAGGCAGCCCTGAATCAAGGATGGAGAGGAGGGCTTCCTGGAGGAGGCGGCCCTGAATCCAAGGACAGCATCCTCATCAGAGACGGACGAGGAGACGCAGACGCAGAGGAGCAGCCCCGTGAGGACGGAGGCAGAGACGGGAGGGAGGCGGCCACCAGCCCGGGGACCCTGGAGCCCCAGACTCCTGGCTCCAGGACCGGGGAGGGTGGACCCCTGGGGTTCTAAGGCCCCCCAGGCTGTGTAATTTGTTCTGGAAGGTCCAGGAAACGAATGCACTGGGTTAGCCCGTCTCCTCCCCCCAGGGAGGCCCCTTGCCGTCGTCAGGTGAGGCGTGGCCCACCGGGTTCCGAGTCCTGGGAGGAGAGGACCAAGCAGGGAATGTCCCCCGGCTGCCCACGAGCATCCTGCTCTGAGCCCCGCCCACTCCGGTGACAGACAGGTCCCTCCTCCAATCAGCCGTGACGTGGTTGCCTGGCAACCCGCATCCGGTGAGAGGAGAACCCAGGAATTCTGGGAAGGAACCAAGGGCCCTCTTCATGTTCTCGTCGCCTTTGCAGATCCGTCCAGACCCGGGGAGCGGCCACCCTTGTTGGCCGTGGGCATGAGGATGGCCGGACGGATGGCCCATGGGGCCCTGGCGTGGCCTCCAGGGAACGGGGCCTCAAACGCTTTGCTGCTCACCTCAGTTAATGTCGGGTGTCAACTTGGCTGGGACACGGGGTGCCCGGGCTTTTGGTCAAACATCATCCTGAGTCTGTCTGGGAGGGCGTTTTTGGGTGAGATTAGCATTTTCATGGATAGATGGAGCAGAGCAGATGGTCCCCCCCCCCCGATGAAGGTGGGCCTCACCAAATCAGTTGTGGGGCTTAAGGAAGGCTGATCCTCCTCTGAATAAAGGGGGAGGCCTTTTGTGTCACTGCCTTCGAGACGGGACATCGGCTTTTGTCTGCCTCCAGCCTCGACCTGAAACATTGGCTGTTGCTGGGTCTCAACCCTGCCGGCCTTCAGACTGGAGCTTAGACCATCGGCTCTCCGGGTCTCCACCGCGTGGACGAGGACTTGTCAGCCTGTGTAACCCTGTGAGCCGATTCTTTGTAATAAATCTCTATGTATGTACCTATTTATATCGTCTATCTATCAATCTAACCTATCTATGTAATCTATAACTATCTATGTGCCATCTATCATCTATCTATCAATCATGTATC
>NW_025792104.1:0-1592 GCF_021613505.1 Equus quagga | reverse complement strand
ATTCCAGCCAAAACAGAACAAGCAAAAAGCAGGGGCTTAGATGAAACAACATGACAAAATGTTGGTAGTTGTTGAAGCTTCATGACAAGTTCAGGGGAGGTCATTATACTATGCTTTACTTTTTTGTAGGTTTGGAAATTTCCATAATAAAAAGGTTTTCAAATATGTGTCTTTAAAAGTAGGGTGACCAACTGGACTTCCTCAAATTCAAAACATTTACACATCAAAGAAAATTATCAAAAAAAGTGAAAAGACAGTCCAGCTAATACCAGAGAATATTTGCAAATCATAGATATAATCATAGATAGATATATATTCAGAATATATCAAGAACCTCTAACAGGGGCTGGCCCCGTGGCCGAGTGGTTAAGTTTGCACACTGCAATTCGGCAGCCCAGGGCTTCACCAGTTCGAATCCTGGGCACGGACATGGCACCGCTCATCAGGCCATGCTGAGGTGGCATCCCACGTACCACACTAGAAGGACCCACAACTAAAAATTCACAACTATGTACCGGGGGGGCTTTGGGGAGAAAAAGAAAAAATAAAATCTTTAAAAAAAAAGAACCCCCTAACAACTCAATGACAAAAAGAAACAATCCAATTAAAAAATGGGCAAACACATTGATAGACATTTCTCCAACAAGCACATGAGAAGATGCTCAGTGTCATTAGTTATTAGGGAAATACAAGTCAAATCCACAATGAGATACCAGTTCACAACCACTAGGACGGCCATAAAAACAAAACAAAGCAAAGCAACCCACAGAAAATAACAAGCGCGAGGACGTGGAGAAGCTGAGCCTCTCAAACGTTACCTGGGGGATGTAAAGTGGTTCAGCCACCGTAGAGAGCTGTTTGGAGCTCCTCACAGAGCTGAACGTAGAACGACCATGTGATCCAGCCATTCCACTCCTAGGAACAAAGCCCCAAAGCATTGAGAGCAGGTACTCAGAAACTTGTACACAAATGTTCATGTAATCACAATAACCAAAAGGTGGAAACAACCCAAACGTCCATCAGTTGATGGATGGACAAACAGAATATGGCATATTCCACACGATGGGACATTATTTGGTCATGAAAAGGAATGTAGTGCTGATACATGCCCCACATGGACGACCTTGAACACATGCTAAGTGAAAGAAGCCCATCACAAAAGGCCATGTTTTGTATGATTCGCTTTTGTAAAATGTGCAGAAAAGCAAATCCATTGAGACTGAAAGCAGATTGGCGGTTGTCAAGGGGTGGGGGAGGGGGAGGAGGAGTGACTGCTAACGGTGCCGGTTTCTTTTAGGAGTGATGCGCGTGAGCTGGAACTAGGTGGCCGTGCTGGTTGCACCGTATTGTGAGTATACTCAGAACCACTGAATTGTACACTTTAAAACGGTGAATTTTACCTCAACAAAAAATGTATATTAAGAAAAGTAGGCTGACCAACCCCACTGCAGAGCTGGTAGAACATTTATCACTCATTCAACTAAAGCGCCCCATAGGGTTAGCGTTCAGGGATGGGGAGCGGGAACCCACGAGATAGGCAGGTGTTTTGCTTAAGGCTGGGCTTCCAAAAAGAGTATGTGGTCATCTCCATC
>NW_025792103.1:0-2692 GCF_021613505.1 Equus quagga | reverse complement strand
ATACTGTATGATTTCACTCATGTGGAATATAAACAAACAAACAAACACACAGAAACAGAGAACAGATTGGTGGTTACCAAAGGAGAAGAGGGTGGGAGAAGGCCAAAAGGGGTAAAGGGGCACATATATATGGTGACAGATGGAAACTAGACTTTTGGTGGTGGACATGATGTAACTTATACAGAAGCTGAAATATAATGATGTACACCTGAAATTTACACAATATTAAAAACCAATGTGACCTCAATTACAAAAATTTTCAAACTCAGAGAAAACAGTATTTGAAAGATAACTGAGGGGCTGGCCCCGTGGCCGAGTGGTTAAGATCGCGCGCTCCGCTGCAGGCGGCCCAGTGTTTCGTTGGTTTGAATCCTCGGCGCGGACATGGCACTGCTCATCAAACCACACTGAGGCAGCGTCCCACACGCCACAACTAGAAGGACCCACAATGAAGAATATACAACTATTTACCAGGGGGCTTGGGGAGAAAAAGGAAAAAAATAAAATCTTAAAAAAAAAAAAAGATAACTGAAAAATCCGCATATATATGGAATCTAAACGTATTTCTAAATAACTCATGCATCAAAGAAGAAATCCCAGAAGAAATTTTAAAATATTTTGAATAGAATGGAAATGAAAGCATGACATATCAAAATTTGTGGGGTATAGCCAGGCAGTTCTTAGAGGAAAATTTATAGCATTAAAAACTCATATTAGAAGAGAAGAAAATTCTCCAAACTATGGTTAAAGCTTAAGAAGCCAGAAAAAGAAGAGCAAAATAAACCCAAATAAGTAGGAAAAAAGTAAATAAAAGGAAGAAATCAATAAAAATAAAAAACAACCAAAAATGACAAAAAGAGAGAAAACCAATTAAACCAAAAACGATTTGTCTGAGATCAATAAAATTGACAAATCTCAAGCAAGTCCAATAAGGATAAAAAAGAGAAAAGACACAAATAAATAATATCAGGAA
Source organism: Equus quagga (assembly GCF_021613505.1). Taxonomy (NCBI): domain Eukaryota; kingdom Metazoa; phylum Chordata; class Mammalia; order Perissodactyla; family Equidae; genus Equus; species Equus quagga. The sequence continues at coordinate 1,719 of NW_025792103.1, read as the reverse complement.
AGAGAGAGAAGACATCACTACAGAACCTTCAAACATTAAAAGTGATATGGGAATATAGTAGACAATTTTACGCCAACAAACTAATGACTTAGATTGAATAGAGAAATTCCTTGAAAGACACAAACTAGCCAAGTTGACTCAAGAAGTAATAGAGACAGGACTTCCAGAATGGTGGTATAAGGAGCTCGGCAGAACATTTCCCCATGAAACGATCATTTAGATGATCAAAATTGGAGCCAGCCTGTGGCACAGTGGTTAAGTTCGCACATTGCACTTTGGCGGCCCGGGGTTCGCCGGTTCGGATCCTGGGTGTGGACATGGCACCACTTGGCAAGCCATGCTGTGGTAGGCATCCCACATGTAAAGCAGAGCAAGATGGGCACAGATGTTAGCTCAGGGCCAGTCTTCCTCAGCAAAAAAAGAGGAGGATTGGCAGCAGATGTTAGCTCAGGGCTAATCTTCCTCAAAAAAAAAAAAAACGGTAAAAATTACTATTATTTTTAAATTTAAATTTTCTGGAAATTGTCCTAATGGCATATAGCTAATTAAAAAACATTTACTCAGGAAAATCTAGTAAATCTGGGTAAGAATAGCAAGTCTGTGCCATTTGAGCCATGTCCCACTCCTACCTCCACCCCTCCTACAAGTCGGAGTGATCTAGCTTTACAAGAGAATGAGACCCTCTCTCTCCTCTTAGCTCGCAGTCTAGGGTGAGAGTTTCTCCCTGGGAGAGCAGGCTGCTGCAGTCTCTAACATTCTCAGCTTCATGTTGCAGAAGTTCTATTCCAGGCAAATGTAGCCAAGAGGACTGGGGCTCTGTTACCCCAAGTAGCCCCTACTTGTAAGGTGGAACTCTACCACAGGTAGGAGCAGGTTGAAAACACGGGGCCCTGAGCACCCACACCCCAGCTTGCTGACAGGATGCAGGTTCCATACCAGGAAGTATGTCACGGGCTGAAGTGTGTTCCTGAAAAATTCGTATGTTGAAGTCCTAACTCCCAGTACCTCATAATGTGATTGTATTTGGAGAAAAGGTCTTTAATGAGGTAATTAAGCTAAAATGAGGTCATTAGGATGGGCTCTAATCCAAGATGACTGGCGTCCAAACAAGAAGAAGAAATTTGGACAAAGACTCGTCTAAAGGGAAGACCTCGTGAAGACACAGGGAGAAGACAGTAACCTACAAACCACGGAGAGAGGCCTCAGAAGAAACAGCTCTGCCCACAACTGGATCTTGGACTCCTCACCTCCAGAACTGTGAAAAAATTAATTTCTGTGGTTTAAGCCCCCCAGTCTGTGGTAATTTGTTAAGGCAGCCCTAGCAAACTAATACAGATTTTGGTACCAGGATGTAGGGTGCTGCTGTAACAGATACTTAAAATTGTGGAAGTGGCTTCAGAACTGGGGAATGGGTAGAGGCTGGAAGAGTTTTGAGGAGCAAGTTAGAAAAAGAAACCAAAATTGAAGATTTGAAAGTTCTCAACCTATCTACATTACAAAAAAATGAGAAAATCTTTTCTGGAGAGAACATCAAGGGTGTGGCTGGACAATCACTCACTAAAGGAGCCCAACAATAAATCTGAACCGAAAGATGGACAAACCAGAAAACTTAAACACAGATTGATGGAGATTATGCAATCTGAGGAGCAGAGAGAAAAAAGAATGAGGAAAAATGAACAGAGCCTTAGAGAATTGTGGAACACCATTAGGCACACCAAC
>NW_025792102.1:1210-3134 GCF_021613505.1 Equus quagga | reverse complement strand
TCTTGAATGCAAAGATATGATGGGTGATAAAACAGAGCCCAGACCACAGAGTGACTTTCTTTGGAAAATCCTCCACTGAAATTAAGACTTTTCTTAGTTTATCTGTGTTTATGTGAGATAAATTCAAGGCAAACTTTTGTGGCTCCATTCATTTCCTTTTCCATAGTGCTTTAAGAATGGAGTCTTTTCTATAATGTTAATAAAACCATTATTGAACCAAAGGGTTAATATTCTCCTCAAAGCAGAAAAAAAGTGGAACATCGCATTCTCAAGCCTTTCGCTAACAGCCTTTTACTGTATTGAAAGTGCAAAAGATGTAAGTCATTCCTCAGGGCGTATCCCAAAGTCACCCCGTCCCTGCACCACCACCACTCAGAGTAATAACCACCCTCTCAGGAAGTCAATCATACATATTTTCTTGACATTAGATAATGTACTCTTTCTTACAGACTTTCTCCTAAGGGTATAAACAAACACATGGTCCCATTGCCTCAAGATAATCAATTCCTCACTGGCTACCCTTTGGTGACACAACATTTTTATTTTTCCCTCCTTTTTCGTTTGATTTATCTGTATAAAACAGCAGACTAAGGCAGTCTTCAGATTAGTGATCAAAGAAATATCTCTGTCATAAAAGTCAGCAGAAGTCCCTATTCTGGCATTTTCCGGGTAGGGGCCTTAGAAATGTTAGGGTAATTGGCCTCATTGCACTTAATATAGATAGATTTGCTATTTCTGGGGAAGATAATTTTCAAGAGTTTAGTGCTTGTAAATCTACTGTGTTTGGAGCTGTTATATTTAGTGACTTTGGACCTGTTGACTTTGAGCTTGAGCAGCCCTTCCTGCGGCAAATGTTAAGAATGGGGCAGTGTTCCAACCAAAAGAAAAACGCTAGATTGAAAGAAACCAAAAGGAAAATGCTTGCTTTTACAGCAGTTCAGCCTAAGTGCTTCTAGAGCAGATACTGATGCTACTGAATCAGGCATTAAAACCTTACTGACGAACTGTTTAAATAATTATCAAGAGGTCACTGGTATTTGGCACTGAATAGACACACCCTGAAAGCATGAAGAAAATTGCTGATTTGAAGCATCCTGTTGACAGGAAGTGCTGTGGATCTAAAGAAAAGATAAATGTCTTCTGTCACAATATTGCCTTAATGTAAACAAAATCCATTCTAGCTCAAGTTTAGCTGAGTAGAAAAGGAGCATTTTTAGAGATAGTTAAGGTACTTTACTCTTCAGGTTTAACCTATTTTCATTATGGTAGGGTTTTTTTCCCCCTAGCTTTAGTATTTTATTATTCCACAACTTATCAGTTTTATTTGTTTGCTCACTTGATCTATTATACCAACCTTGTAGAATTTCCGTTCCAGTAAGATGGTGTGTGCTAAACTACTACCGTTATTATCATTGGTGCTGTCATCATAATTATAGGACCTCATAGGGTTGTGTAAAACCTTGTTGCTCCAAGTGGCATAGGCTGACTAGCATCATCAGCATCACCCGGGAGCTTGCGAGACATGCAGAGCCTTAGGTCCCACCCCAGACCTACTGAATCAGAATTTGCATTTTAACAAGGTCCCCAGGCTGTTCATAGGTACATTAAATATTTCAATGCACTAATAGAAAGGATTCAAATTACTTAGGTAAAATACCTATAATAGTTCTTCACTCATGTTTAATAAATAATTCTTTCCCTTCCTTACTAACTGAGAAGATGGATTAACCCATTTTTCCTTCATCTTACAATGCTACCTGTTGCCCGTAGCCGCAAAGGGCAAGGAATGAAAGGTACCGCCAAGGCTACTTGGTTGTTTAAGCAATCAAAGTTTATTGATAAAGGGAAATAGAACAAGGAGCAGGGATAAAGGGGAACAACAAATTGCTACTTACAACATCCACACCACAATCAGCCGGGGAAG
>NW_025792102.1:0-1110 GCF_021613505.1 Equus quagga | reverse complement strand
CAACAAATTGCTACTTACAACATCCACACCACAATCAGCCGGGGAAGTCCCAATAGTTTGTAGGCGGGTGGGAGTGTCGATCGTCCAGGTCTGAGGCAAAGCGTCCTTTCCTCAGTGAGACTTCCACTACGTCCCACCACACTTTCTGATTTCCCTGTTGCTCTAAGTGGCGCCGCCGCAGCGGCCTGGCGGGGACAGTCTTAGCTGGCAAGGCCCCCCTCATCTGAGGAGGGATTTTCATCATCGTCCTAGATGTCACCATCCCAAGTGTGTGGGTCCCAGTCAGGGCCGGCCGATGCAATTGCCATATGAACCTTTTTTACATTCACCTGTCCCTGGCGGCGGCGGTATTTATATTTTGCCATATGCACAGCCGCCTTTTCAGCAACATGCTGGTAGGTCCTAGCCTGATCTCCCAACACATAATTCTGGCACTGCACCATAGCCAGCCGAGACTGGCAATGAGACACTTCCCTCTCTAATAACACCGTCTCCTTTAATATGCGATCCCGGTTTTCTATGGCCTTACGGTAAGCGTGTAACAAACACCATCCTCTTCTAGCCAAGAAGGCAACATCATCTTTTCCTTTTACTGTCTGCAATGCATTCATTACATGAATAGGTTCCCACATAGGGAGCTTATTATTCCATGCCTCACACAATCTTCATCTACAGCTCCATTCCTGAGCCAATGCAGAAAACTGAGGGTGCCCCCATCCAGGGACCTCAGCAGGAGCTTCAGTGGTCTTTGGTTTCTTAAAGAATAAGGCCATAAATGCAGATCCCACTCACAGCGCCAAAATTGTTGCCCATAGCCGCAAAGGGCAAGGAATGACAGGTACCGCCAAGGCTACTTGGTTGTTTACGCAATCAAAGTTTATTGATAAAGGGAAACAGAACAAGGAGCAGGGAAAAAGGGGAACAACAAATCGGTGCTTACAACATCCACACCACAATCAGCCAGGGAAGTAAGGGAGAATAGGATTGGGACCATAGTCACAAAGACCAGAGCACATCTTTGTGTCAGAGGGTGTGGAGTTCACTTACGTTCAAGGTTCCATATTCTTGAATGCAAAGATATGATGGGTGATAAAACAGAGCCCAGACCAC
>NW_025792101.1:0-1703 GCF_021613505.1 Equus quagga | reverse complement strand
AGTGGACCCCCAAGCCCAGGTCCCTGTCCTCCCAGAGGCCCCGATTGCAACAAACCTTCTGTTGCACACAATTAAATCCCCTGAATAAGAGAACCCGGCGTTGGTGTTGGAAGTGGGCAGAGGGTCAGGAAGGGCCCACAGTTTGCATTCCAGCCTCAGTCTTGGATGATGGGGGGGCCTCTTCCCAGACCCCCGGTCAGCCGGCGCGGTCACTGCACCCCAGCGGCCTTCCTCACGTGTTGGGTAGTTGGGCTCAGCGCAAGTCAGAGGCTGCACCCCCAGGGGTCAGTCCCCGTTGGGGACATCAGCGCCAGACTCAACGGGGCCATCAAGTCCGAAGGATCCAGCCGTGGGGACACGCGCGTCCTCGTCGTGGGCGGAGGACACGCCGTTGTCCGGCCAGACCGCCCCGCACCGTGGGCAGCGGCGGGGCCGGAGGAGCGGGGAGGAGGGTAGCGGGGGACCGGCGACCACGACCCTCTTCGAGGGGCGCTCGGCGCAGCTCGGGCGCCTGGAAGGCTCCGGGCTCGCCCTCCACGGCTCCTTCCAGCCCAGCCGCCTTCATTTTCCGCCGTCCCCGCCTCGGCATCCCTGTGCGGCGCCGCTAACCTCCGCTCTCTCTACCGCTCAACGGCCTCTCCGTTCTTCCCAACGGAACCTCGGCTCGGCTCTCTCCGCCACTTCTCGCAGCTTTTCGGCTTCGCTCGGCTCTCCCCGCCAGGCCTCGGGTCCTTCCGCCCGGCCTCCGCCCTGTCTTCGCATCTTCGGCTCTTTCCCTTCATCTTAGTCTCTTTCCGCCTAACCTCGGCTCTCCCCGCCTCCCCGCGCCGCTCTTGGGCTCAGTGGTTCCCTGAACCAGCTCTCTCCGCCTGGCTTCGGCTTTCTCTGATTTCGCTGGCAGATTTCGGCTCTTTCGCCTTTCCCCGCCTCGCCCTGGGCTCCGCTGGGCTCTCTCTGTCTCGCCAGGTCTTGTGTCCGCGGGCAGAGGTGGTTCAAATTTACCTCCTCCTCTCTGTGGTACCTGAGTTCCACTTTCTCCCATCCTGATGTCCTGATGTTCCATCAACATATTAAACAAACCAAAACTGTTCCTAATCTGATAAATAAAAAGGGACTATCTGTTTTACTTCGGATTTTTGTTTTGATGGGAGAATTTGGGATTAAGAGCATTCTGTATTGTCTGTGAACTATTCGTATTTGTCTATGTCTCCAGTGGATTCTTAGTTTTTCTTTTTCTGGCTGGTAAGAGTTCTTTAATATTAACAAATTAGCTTTTTTGGCCAGTTGCCAATATTTTCCTCTTTTCTTTTATGTCTTTGCCTCTAGACGTTGCTGTCATGCAGATTTTTTTAATGAAATCAAATCTATTAATTTTGTTACCTCTTGTGTTCTGCTTTAAAAAAGACCGGCTCTCCTTTGAGATTATGTATAAAATATTTTCCTTTGGTTTCTTCTGGGACATTTATAACTTCAATTTTTACATTTAAATCTATGATAATCCCTATTCCACAGACCAATTGGTGGTTCCAACAGGATCTTTTTTGTTTACGATCTCTTTTTTCTTTACTGATTTAGCACATAACCCATACCCACTTTATTATGAAAAATGTTCAAGCATGGAGATAATTTGAAAGATTTTTACAGTGAACACCCACATTAAGGACTGAATTCTGTCCCCTCAGCATTCATGTGTTGAAGCCCAA
>NW_025792100.1:0-4976 GCF_021613505.1 Equus quagga | reverse complement strand
ACCCTCCCTTTAAAGCACCCTCTGAACTTGGGCAGGTGACTTTCCCACTTCTCCCTCCTCTCAGACTCCTTCCTTCCTCTCTTCCTTCTATCCTTCATTCCTCCCTCGCTCCCTCCCTCCATTCTTTCCATCTATCCACCCAAGCATCTGTCCAGGTATCAATCTGTCCAACTGTCCTCCTGCCTGTTCGCCTGTTTGTCCTTCTTCTCTCCTTCCATCCTCTTTCCTCCCATCTCTCCAACTTCTCTTCCTTGTCTTTGTTCTTCCTGCTTTCCCTGTGACCCTCCATTTGTCCGCTCTTCCTCTGTCCATCCAGGTATCCCCTCTATCTGTGCCTCTAACTATCTCTTTGTCGCATCTCTCTCTTCTTCAAGCACACTGTCTCTCTTGGGCTCATCTCACAGGCTCGAACATCCCACTACTCACACAATCCCTCCTTCTGTCACTCACATTTATGGCTCACCTGTGAATGGTTGTCCCGGGACAGCCACTGTTGGAGTGCAGATGAGCCTGTGGGGCTTCACCCACTGTGTGGGGTCTCTGTCTCTCCCAGACGACAGCCCTTTGCACAGCTCCTGAGCCGGGCAGCATGTTCCTGCCTACTTCCTCCTTGCTTGAGCAACCAGAAGACACCACAGGCCTAGGGGGCCCCTCTTCCTTCCCCAGAGGAGCTCTCCAGCCCCACACCTCAACTGACCAATTCTTACTGGGCAGCTGGGAAGCCGAGGTGTGCAATTCTGCTTTGAGGGCAAGCATGCTGATCACAAGGATTAGACCAATATTTCAATCTGATGCAGCCCTCAGAGAGCCCCTGGTCTTGTGAAAGTCACAGAAAATTCTAATACAAGGTGGGAGGTTTTGAGGAGAAGCACCTGGCATCCTTTGGGTGGGAAGGGCTCTCTGGAGGAAGTTTTGCCCAATTGGGGTCTTTAAGAAGGAGTAGGAGTTATATAGGGAAATAAGGTGTGGAGCGTGTTCCTGGCAGAGGAAATTGCATGAGCAATGGCCCTGTAGGCAAAAACAGCATAGTGTACAGGAGAATTGACAGGAATTTGGTTTGCCTGAAGCACAAAGCCTAACTCAGAGTGAATGCATCAATGAGGCTGAAGAGTCAGCAGGAGCCAGATGCGCAAGGGCTTTGAGTGCCAGGTCAAGAAGTTTGAACTTAACCCTGAAGGCCTTAGGGAGCCATGGGTGATGCTAGAGCAGGAGTGTTCTAGTGAGATCTTCATTTCAGAAAAATGCTTCTAATGTTCAAGGCAGAGAACATCCTTTAGACAATGCATCCTGTGAGCATGTTAGGGTGTTGGTTCCGGTGAGAAAAGATCAGACCTACCTGGGACGTGAATGAACAGAAGGAATGCATTGAGGAGCAATCTGTAAGTACAATCGGTGTTACTGGCAGGTGAGGGAGGAGGAGCTGAGAGATATGCTGGCTTCAACTTGGACGAGCACAGCATTGGGTGGTGGTTCCACTGGGAGCAAAGGCAACAGATGATACTGAGTTCAGGCTTCTGATCTGGTCTCAGGCCAGCTTTCAGTGATGGCCATCTCTCTCCCTCTCTTCTTGCAGCCAAGTGGTACGACCTGAAGGCCCTCACACTCAATTCCACCATCTCCAACATCCAGTGTTTGACAGACATGAGCAAGGGCTCAGCCAAATTGAACTCCACTGAGAGAGTCCTGCAGCACCTGATGAGACCCTGGCGCCAGCAGCTCCTGGCAGGATGAGTCCCAGCCAACCACACCCCACCTGCTGTCTCTCCTGCTCGTCCTCCACCTGCCTCCTCCCCTGCTTGGATCCTTGTTCAAGAAGAGAAGCCCAGGCCCCTTGTCTTGGGCTGTAGACTGATCTCCCTCAGGGAAGTCCCTTTTCTGAGCATTTGAGAGTCATGAACACTTTCGGTGACCACCCCAGTTTTCACTCTTCCCAATGACTGCCAATTTGCTCCTCCCTCTCTCTGGCCCCCATTATCAGAGGATTCAGGACATCTCTCTAGAGTCCCCACATTCCTCTCTCCCCGAGCCTGTGGAGGAAGGGGCAGCCTCCAGCATGGAAGCTGTCTGCACCTACCACCCTGACCCCTTGGCTTATGATGGAGAGTGTGACAGAGACCCCATGTGACAGAGAGCAGCATTCCTGGGTGCCGAACCAGCTGATCCACCATGTGACCCCGAGGGGCCTCTACTCCCTGGTCAGGGACAGCCTTTTTGTCAGTGGTGAGTGTTCGTGCTGAGCTGGATTGACAGTGATCGTTACTTATGCCTGTTCTGCTTTATTTCCTCTCTAACACGTCAGCCCAGGTTCTGAGTGGGGGACACGGAAACCGCATATGTAAAAAATTTCAACTTACAAACGGAGACTATGTAAATGGATTTCTTGATCCCATTAAAAAAAATGTGAACTATCTCACTATTAATTTTTATATAGATTGCCTGGACAAATGGTAATATCTTGGTTATAATGGGTTTAAATATACCATTAAAATTAGTTTCACTTGTTTATTTTTACTTTTTTAAATGTGAGTATTTAAAAAAGTTTAAATATCATAAGATAGAGTGTGAAATTCTACTGTTGGGCAGCACTGTTCAAGACGTGAAAATAAAGCCCAGAGAAAGTGGTTAGGGACTAGCCAAGGAAAGGAGTCGATCTGACCCATGTGGCAAGATGCAGAAAACAGTCTCATACACACATACATACACACACACACTTAGAAAGCAAGACCAACATCATCATAGAGTTGAACCACTATTTCTCAAGTGGCAAGAGGTTGCAGTCCTACATTGTTCTAAGTGGATGAACCTCAGGAAAGGAGCCAGGAGTCAAGAAAATTTACCAATCAGGAAGATCTAAAACCAGAGAGTAAAGGTCAGGATCTTTTGTGAAGTTCCCAGCGGTGGATTCTGTTAGAGACTCAATACGTTAGTGAGAACTTTGCAAGAAGGGTTGTTACAGAACTCACCTATCCTTTCCTATGTAAAAATACACAAGTTTTGTAAAGAATACTAGCTCCTGCCAATCAATGAAAAGATGGTAGAACACGAATATTGCCCATGTAAATCACTCCTGGATTAGTGAGCCAGTCAGGGAACAGATGACAGTGGATTGAGTTGGACTGGAAGGAGCCTGAGAAGAGAGAGGAGGGTAGATGGGGACAGGCAGGGCCAGAGGGCAGGAACTGGCAGACTGTGCTTTTCCCGTCGCTCTCTGATGACACTGCTCTAAGACATTGCACCTAGAAAATACAAATCCTTAATATCTCACAAATTCTGTGTACCAGGAATGGGGCACAGCTTAGCTGGGTGCCTCCGCCTCAAGGTCTCTGCGAAGCAGGGGCTGTGGCTCTATTGTGGCTCGACTCGTGGAGGGTTTGCTCCCAAGTTCACTCACATGCATGTTGACGGGGTTTGTTTGGACTGAAAGTCTGAGTTCCTGCCTGTCTGTTGGTCGATCGTTCCCTCCATTCTCTCCTATGGAGCGTCTTCATAGGACAACTGAAAACATGCACACTTGCTCCCCCAGTTCCAGAGATATAAGATGCAGAGAGAGAGAGAGATGGAAACAGAAGGAGGGAAAGACGGAGGGGACTAAAGCCAGTGAGTAAGAAGGAAGGGCCAGGCTTTTTGTTCTTAACCCTGGGTTGCAGGCCATCCCATCACCTTGGCTGCATTCTATTCAGAAGGCAGTTCCTGACCACTTGTGGTTCCACAAGGATGTGCACAGCAGAAGGCAGTGAGCGCTGGGAGCCATGGTGGAGGTTGCCCACCACATAGGCCGACACGAGGCACTTGGGTCTGATTCTAAGTCAAACAGGAGACCGTGCAAGGTTCATGCCAGTGAATGGAAATATCTGAATTTCCCCTAATTTCCACCTCTTAAAGGTGCAGACCTGGAAATGAGGCCCAGAGGGGCAGTGACTTTCTCCAGGTCACAGAGCTGGAACCCAGTCCTGTTTTGAGGGGTACTCCACACTACATCCCACCCCTTCTTGTCATTCTTTCATCTCTAAGTGTGTGCATCAGACACATGCAAACCAGACCACAGGTGTTGTCGCTATTGTCTGTTCTACACCTGAGGATGTCCCGAGGGAGATGTTTCTGGCTTCGTCCCCATCGTGTAGGTTGGGTGATTGAGGAGGCCTTGGGAGGCCCATTGACATTTCCAGGACACAGAGCTTGTAGGAAAAAAGAGGTCTGAACTCAGCTGCATGTCCTCAAGCTGGAACCCTGGTTTCATCTCAAGGTCCTGTGTTGGGATCTGTGCTGGCTATTTGTGTACAGTTCTGGAGGTGACATGGGCAAGGAGGGTGAGCAGCCAAGATCCCAGAGAGGTTTTCGGTGGGTTGATTGAAGGAAGGCGCCCAGGTAAGGGAACCTTGAGGAGGTGACCTCACTTCCTTGGAGACAGACCCCAACAGAACTCAGCACACTGGTCTCCAGGCGCCCACATTCTAGACATAGCATCCTATTGAGCCCACTTGAGTGGCGACACTGAAGACAAGAGGATGTTCTCCTGCTGTCTCCCGAGTTGTGGAGGCTCTGGCTTCAGGAAAGCCAAGAAAAAGAGCCTTTTCAGTCACTATAGACACTGGCTTGGCCCTCACCTGCATCGCCTCTGTCCAATTGGCAGGAGGAGCACTCAGGTAACACAGGGAAAGCCAACCGGGTTAGGCCACAACTGGATGCCACCTGCACACCACTTTGAGGCTCCTTGTGTTTTGGAGGGGAGTGAGAGAGGGATGGCGGGGATGAGCGGGGACCCACCCTGGGCAGGAGCCATTTGCTCGGTGTTGGAAGCCTGGCAGTGTGTCATGTTCCAAGCCTAGGTGGTGGCTAGCAGGATGGGAGAGTGGGTGCTGGGAACCAAGCTCCTCTACCCATAGGTTAGTCCCGAGCCCTCCGGGTGTCATCTCATTCCCTCCCTGGCTGGAGGTCTATGCAGATGCTGCTTGGTACCTGATCTGTGCTGGGGTTTC
>NW_025792099.1:0-1866 GCF_021613505.1 Equus quagga | reverse complement strand
ATAAAAAGTATACATACCATGACTTCAGATCCACCTGCACAGTCAAAGGCAAAATCCACGCCTCCATTGGTCATTTCGATGATGACCTCCTGGACAGGTTTATCTAGGTCTCTAGGATTGAGGCAGTCATTGGCTCCAAGGGCTTTGGCCTTTGTAAACTTCTCACTGTTGATGTCAATAGCTATGATCCTGGAAGCTCCTGCTGCTTTACAACCCATTATAGCAGAAAGACCGACACCGCCTAGGCCAAAGACGGCGCAAGTAGAACCCGGAGTGACCTGCAGACAGGAAAATCATAAATTAACTTTTAAACCAGCTGGTCCCACTTTTTTTTTTAAAGGACAGAGTGAGGCAGGGGGCAGGAGTGTATAAATAAGACTGCCTGTCATAAAACTAAATGATATAGCCATTGGGGGAAATCTGTCAATGTGAAAATGGCCGAGTCACTAAATTTGGAGAATCATCTGAGGTCCGTTCGGATTATCAGTTCATAAGGAGCAAACCCAAATGAAAATCATCCCCTTGTTTTTCCTTTCCCTATAGTGTATCAGGACAAAATTCTAAAGCCTATGCATTTTAAAGCGTTTATCGTTTTCCTTTTTTAATAGACCACAAGTAATTTGATGTCTATATTTGTAACAGGCCTTATTTGGTTGTGTTAATGTTATAGTTGAGTTTGAATGACTGCTAATATTTCTCTCAATGTGAATTAACTTATTCATCCCAAATCGTCAATTCATCAAATGGAATGAATCCAGAATTTCTTTGCATAGCATTGGAGGATATTTATTATCTGGCTCCCATTACCTTCCAACATCATCTCCATGGTATGCCTGGTACCACAGCCACAGCAAACTGTTGCACTTTCCTTTCCTCATGCCTTAGTTCATGCTGTTCCCTCAGCCTGGTGTACGTTTCACCTGATTTCCTTTAATTAAAATATAACCTAAACTTCTAGGCCTGACTTAAATGACCCTCTCTCCGTGAAACCTTTCTTGATTCTTCAATCAGAAATTAATCCTTTCTCTGTACCATGCAATTTATAATCTCCTTGATTGTTTGATTTTGTGTGTGTGTGTTTCTTTAAAAGCCTGTAAGTTCTTTAAGGCAGAGGCTTTTCATCTTCCACGTTGCTGTCAAGGAGTCTTCTGTATGTTGGTTCTTTACTAAATGTTCGTTGCATTGAATTAAGTAGAAACTTAATATACAAATTAGTAAGGAAGGCTGCCGTAACTGGGACACATGATTCTGTAGAGTGGTTCAGTGGCAAAAACTACTACACAGAGAAATACTTAATCACTATTTTCTAGTGATGTTTGGAAACTATTCCCATCAAAGCATAAACACAAGGGAAAAGAAAACCTGGCCAAGAGAGGTATTGATACATTCTCAATTGGAAACAAAATTACTAAGGAACAGAGAGAATGCACACCTCTTACTTTAACTGATGCATGATATTCGGCATGAATGTACTGGCTTTTGCTACCCAGGCGAAATAAAATACATATTTTGTAAATACTCAGAATATCGTTCTATATACACTATATACTATTTGCCATAATATTGCGGGCGTGCATTTAGTGTATTTCCAAACATCTTTCTCCTGAGATTGTGTTACAAAGTTTGCCTCTGAGTCTCACTGGAAGTAGAAATGCATTTTTCCCATTGTAGCAATGTCGTTCACAGTAGATGGATTCTCAGGCTATATCTTTTGGCTAGAATTACTGATACTTCACTTCATTAACTTGTTCCTATCAGATTCCTCTCTCTTCTCTGAGCATCTCATAAGGTGGTTTAGTATTCCTCAGTAGTGGGAAGCACAGGTCCTGGGAATTTAGGTCAACTTTGACTAGATTTAAAAGAAAA
>NW_025792098.1:0-19722 GCF_021613505.1 Equus quagga | reverse complement strand
GTTTTGCTACTACTAACAAAAGCAACAGTGGAGAAAGCTGGCAGACAACACCTTAACTAAGTGGCCCAGGTTAACACTGCCAGAGATGGGACACACAGCGGGTGCCCGACAGGTCACAGACAGTCACTCAGCATCCCTCCCGTGGTCTTCCAGCAAAAGCGCATCCCCTGGGTCTAACCACAAGGACAAATGTCTCGCCCGTACACTTCAAAAATGTGAGTGTCTTAATACAAAGAATGACTAGAGAAACACGGCCACCGAGGGTGGATTTGCTATAAAGGCCACTGTTGAGACTATTCGCAAAGTCTGAGTAAGGTCTGTTGATTAGATCATAGGTTTGTAGCAATGTTGACCTTTTTGTGTGTTTATTTTTTTAAGACTTTATTTTCTTTAAAGCAGTTTTAGCTTCTTGATTTTGACAGTTGTATTGTGGTTACAGAAAAATCTCTGTTTTTAGGAAATACACACTGAAGTCTTTAGGGATAAACAGACATCCTGTCTGCAACTTACTGTCAACCATTCAGAAAAACCAGATGGATAGATGACAGATAAATAGATGATGGATACTTAGATCGATATTATATGTAGAGAGAGAGACACAGACAGAGACAGAGAAGTACAAAGCAAATGTAATAAAAATCTAACGTTTGGAAAATCTGGTTGTAGCGCATCTGGGAATTCTTTGTACTCTTCTTGCCACTTGTCTGACAGTCAGAAATCATGTCAAAAATCTTTTTTAATTTTTCTTTTTTTGGTCCTTGGGCTGCCATAACAAACTACCACAAACACGGATGGCTTAAAACACGTAAATTTGCTGTCTCTCGCTTCTGGCGGCTCGATGCCCGAAATCAAGGTGTCAGCAGGACCTTGCTCCTTCCGAAGGCTCCGGGGAGGGTCTTTCTGCCCCTCCAGCTCCTGGTGGTGCTGGCAGCGCTTGCCTTGGCCACGGACTCCATCTTTGCCTCTGTCTTCACATGGCCTCCTCCTCTCCGTGGGCCCGCGTCCATTTCTGTTTTTATGAAGACACCAGTCATACTGGGTTTAGCACTCCCGTCCCTTACCCAGTGTGACCTCATCTTCAGTTGATTATATCCTCCAAGACCCTATTTGCAAATAAGGTCCCACTCACAGTTTCCAGGGGCTGGTAAAAGTCTAACATTTGAGAATCTGGGAATCCTTACACTATTCTTGCCACTTTTGTGACACAGTCTGAAGTGATGCCAAGATAAAATAATTCAGAGCATAGTCAAAACCTCCGCAGCAGGAAACCCTCCAAGAGTGTCCCCTCCCCGAGGCTAAAGCCCAGATGCCCCTGGCCTGCAGGCCCTCAGGAGCCTCCCCTGCCCCGCCCTGACCCCCCCCCCAACTTTAACCACGTCACCTTCCCACCTTCCTCTAGCCCCCTGAGCTTGTTCCTGCCCCCGCACTTCTCATGGCTGCAGCTTTCCTCCCCCAGAGCAAGACGTGGCTCCTCAGGCCGCACCAGTGCCTGTCCAGAGGACTTCTCACCGCCTCATCTAAGACTGGCTCCCATTCCCGTCTCTTCCCACGTTGCCGGCTTGGTCGCTCCTCACATCAGTTCTCATTCGTGGAAATTTTATTATAAAATGACAGTGTGGTTGAGCCTGTCGGCCGGAATGGGAACAGCGCAGCGGTGGGGCCCGGTTTGTCTGGATTCCCGCTGTTTCAGGGCTGGTACAAAGGCGGGCCCGTGGCGCGGGCTTGCTAAGTAATTGGGGATGAAGAGGAAGCACAAGGTGCTTGGTAAATACCTCTGCGCCTCCCTGTGCCCGGCCGGGCGGCACCTCCCTCCACTGCCAGTCACTCCAGGTGCCCGAGAAACTCAGGGGTCAGGGGTCCTCCCTTCCGCCGCAGTCACCTCGAGATGTGGGCTCCTTACAAGTCAAGAGCACGTGGGTTTGGAATACTGTGAGCTCCGGCCCTCCCAGGGCCCGGGGCACCGTCCTCCCGCAGCCCCTGGGGTCCGGTTGATGGGGAGAGCCTGCGTGACATCTCTGTTCTAGGCGGCTCTGGACTTCGGGCTCAGGGCCTTCCCTGCCCCGCGGCAGCAGTCCCGGGCCCAGCAGACAGGCTGCTCAGACGGCGGGACACTGAGTATTCCGGGCACCTGCAAGCCCAGGGCCGGAAGGGAGTTCTGCTCAGCCGCCGCTGAGGCGGGTCCCCGCCTGGGTGCTGAGCGCCCAGGGCGCGCCGCCTGCCCAGCGCTCTCGGCGCCCGGGTTGTGGCGCCCGGAGCGATCTGAGCCCGGGGGTCCGGAGGCCGCGGGTGCAGGGCGGGCGCGAGGGGCCGGCAGGCCCTACCCGTCCTTCCCCCCGAGGCTGCATGCTTTAAAACTCATCAATAAATATTCATTACGCTCCGCAGAGCGAGCAGGTAACCAAGTAAAAGCATCCGGACGCCCGATACAGAGCGTTCGCACCACGCCTGGACTCCGCGGGTCCACTGGGTGTTCGGGGCGGGGTGGGGCGCGGGGGGAAGAGCAGACCGGGCTGGGGTCGCGGGGCAGGGGGGAGGGGAGGGATGGGCCGGAGTCCGGGCGGAGGGGCGGGCAGGGTCCTGGGGACCAGGGCGAGGAGAGCGAGAAGAGGAGGGATGGGCCAGGATAGGAGAGGGGAGGGATGGGAGGGGGTCTCGGGGGACGGCGGAGGCCAGGAGAACGGGGAGGGGAGGGACGGGCCGAGATCTGGGGGCAGGAGCGGGCGGGGATCCTGAAGGTTGGAGGGTCAAAGAGGGTGACGGGGACCCCCGGTTTCGTCAATAGGGAGTGGGGGATGTGGGCGCGGCAGTGGGGGTGGGGTGGAGGCGGGATCCCAGGGGCGGATAGAGGGTCTGGGAGAGGGCTGGGTCCCGCAGTAATGAGGGCGGGTTCCAAGGGTGGGGATGGGATGTGGGGCGGGGCGGGCCAGCGCCTGGGCAGAGGGGCGGCCGGGGGTGGGGCAGCTCCGAGCGAGACGAGCGCGGCGGCGGCGCCTGTCGGCCGCTGGGTCCCCGCCAGGCCGGCCGGCCCCGGGGTCTCTTCTCCGCCCACAACTGTCGAGCGTCCAGCTCGCCGCGCCCAAACTCGCCCAGCTTTCCCCTTTCCCGCGCGACCGTCCAAGTGCGCACCCGCTGGGCCGAGACCCGCTCCATTCTGGGCGGAGGAGTCGGGCTGGGGTCCGGCCGTGGGTTCCCGGGTCGCCCCACTCCTCCCCCAGAGTTGCATCATCTGCCTCTGGACGCGGCGGAGCTAAGCCGGCGCGCCCCGCGCCCCGGACCCTCCCCCTCCAGCGCATCCAGATGGTCCTGAAGCCGGAGGTTCAGCGCCCACGTGGCCCCGGCCCCCACTCAACCCCCGCGGCTGCGGAGCGGTCCTGGAGCGCTGCGAGCGGGAGCGTCCAGCTGGGACCCGGGGAGGGAATTCTTTGGGAGATGCGCCAATCTTTGAATTTTCGCTGCATTTTGGATGGGAAGTGGCCGTTTCGCTAATTGCTCTTTCCCGCCTCTTGAATGGGGTGAGGGTAAACATTGACGGAGTTGGGCGAGCGGCACGCGAGGTGGGTGGCCGTGGGGAAAAGGGGCGCAGGGCACGCGGGGCCCTGTCCCGGGCACGTTCTCAGGGGGTGAAGGGAAGGTGCCCTGCGATCCCCCACATCTCTGAACCCTGGGCGAGGCGAGGCGAGGCTGAGCTGGGGAGCTGGAGGGGGCTGTGGGGGAGGGGCGGGAGCGCAAAAGTTTCAGCCTCCCCAGGATCACCTGGGGGTGACCCAAAGTGCCCCTCCCGAAGCCGGGTGACCCCAGCGGTGTCCAGATCGACTGCAGGGTCTCGATCTGCCTCCGAAAACCTCCCATCTTGTAAGACGAACGCTACCGTCCACACCTCAGGCCCTGACCCGCGCCCTCTCGGCGGGCGGGTGCGCGCGTGCAGGGGGCAGCGTGCCCTTGGCGGCGTCATGACCCCGGCAGGGTCTTGCGGTTGAAGGCGCGGCCGCAGCCAGCCGGGCGGCGCCAGGTGAGGCCGCCTTACCCGGACGCACGTGCGTCCGCCCGCCAGGCGCTGTGGCCCGGGAGAGCCGAGCCGGGCCGGGCGGGCCGGAGCTCGCGGGTTTGGACCCGGATCGCCGTGCGAGCGTCCCACCGATGGCCTTTGGGTTCTTGTGAGACTGAGTCGGCTGCGACCTGTGTTCCCAGCTGCCCCTTACCTTGCCGGAGGTTGAGCCCGGCGAGGCAAGTAGCCAAAAAGAAGGCGCGCGGGTGCAGGGTCTACTGGGCTTGGCTACGCGGGATTCTGGCCGCGGGAGTGGGGGGCGGGGGGCGTGGGCTGCGGGCCTCGGATGGGGAGGGAGGCGTTGGACGAGGGGGCTTTGCGGGATGGGAGAAGCCCCTCCCTGCGGGCCACCCGGGCGCACCCGGAGAGAAGTCGCTGTTCCGCTTAGGGTGGAGCCCTTTAAAAGGGCGGAGGAGAAAGACGCGGGACATCCTTGCATGGTTTCAGGGGGACCCGAACCTCAGAAAAAGAAGAGCGTGATCCCGAGACCAGAAAGAACCCCTGCTCTAGGACGAGTGGGGCAGAAAGACTGGGAAGCTGGATTCCCCCGGAAAGCCTGGTGAATTTGGAAGGGGTGCAAATGGCAAAGGGTAGGGAGGTCACTGCCTCCCTCGTGGTCAGGCTCTGGCCTGGGCATCTGTGGTCATCTGCGGGGCGCAGGTCTGCATCTGGTCACCCGCGCTGGAAGAAAGGGAACCAGCTGGGGCCACCTCCCTCCTTGCTGATGGCCAGCAGACCCTGGGTGGGCGGGGGGGCTGCAGAAAGTGAGCCGGCCCCCCAGCAGATTTACACCTGCACATGAGCAGCACGTGTGCCTTCAGTTCAGTTCCGCCTGGGCCGCTCGACCTTTTCACAGCAAAAGTGCCTCCGAAGTGTCCTGGGGAGCAGAGGAGGTACAAGGCTGGGGCTGGGGTCCCTCCTGCTTCCAGGGTCGGCATGGGCGCTGCCCTTGGAGAACACCCTGAGCCACCTCCCCCAGCAGGAGCTCCTCCAAGCTCACAGGGCTCTAGAGTCTTTATTTTTTTGTCTTTTAGAGAGTTTTTAGATTTACAGAAAAATTGAGAAGGTAGCACAGAGGATTCCCACATCCTTGCCCCTCACACTCAGTTGCCCCGAGTTTTAACGTCTTATATGAATGTGCCACCTCTACTACAATTACTGCTCGCTACTGTTAACTGAACTCCATCCTTGCTCAGATTTCCTCAGTTTCCTTTATCCTCTTTCCGCTCCAGGATTCCATCCAGGGGGCCTCATTACATTCGGTTGTCACGTCTCCTTCCCGAGTCTGAACTGGGGTGAATTGCAGTCCTCGGTCCGAGAGTGGTGGCTGCGTTTAGCGGTGGCCTGGCCTTCCTTCCAGGGTGGGGTCAGAGGAGGCAGCACAGGGTCTTTCCGAAGAGCGGCCGGTCCGCAGTGGCAGGGCTGCAGCCTCACCGTTGAGTATGGGCCCGCCTTTTCTTTCCTTGTTTTGATTTGTTTCCTGTCTCATCTATTTTAAGGTTCCACATGATTTTTAAAAATTGCGATAAAATAGGCGTAACGCACAATTTATCATGCTAACCATATGTAAGTAGGGTTAAGTACACTCACAGTGTGCAGCCATCAGCATTATCTGTAGCCAAAACTTTCTATCATCTCTAACAAAGACTGTACCCATTCGACAGTGACCCCCCACCCCAGCTGCTGGTGATCTCGATTCTACTTCCCATCTATGAATCCAGGACCTCATGTAGGTGGAATCATACAGTATGTGTCCTTCTGGGTCTGGCTTATTTCGCTAAGCAGAACGTTTTCGAGGCCCATGCATGTGGTAGCGTATATCAAAACTTCATTCCTTTTATTTTTTAAGGTGAAAATATATTTATTATTATCTCCATTTTCCTCTTATTATTTCTATCATATAAATAGTCTTTTTAAAACAAGTTTATTGAGATATCTTTGACATATAAAATGGTATGATTTAAGGTGTCCACCTTGGTTTTTGTATACATGGTGAGAAGATCACTACAATCAAGTCAGATAACATATCCATCTCCCCTGCGTAGTCATCTTTGTGTGTGTGTGTGTGTGTGTGTGCGCACAAACCTGTACACGCACATGCATATTAAGAAGATTTTCAACTTCATTGCTGTTTTATGGCTGAATAATGTTCCAGTGTGTGGATATACCACATTTTCTTCATCCATTCATCCCCGGATGGACACTTGGCTTGCTTCCACATTTTGGCTGTTGTGAATAATGCTGCTGTGAACATGGTGTGCAAACACCTGTTTCCATTTGTTTAGATATATGCCTGGGAGGGGAACTGTTGAGTCTTGTGGTAGTTCTGTGTTTAGCCTTTTGAGAAACCCCTGAACTCTTGTCCACCGCAGCTGGTGCCTTCGTTTTACGCCTGTTCTTGCTGAGCTCTTTGAATGAGTGGAGCCCCCGACTCAGAGGGGGTGGCTGAGCAGAATTCCCTGGATGCAACCACATCAGAGCAGGTTCCTCGGCACTGTTGGAGGTGAGCTAAACCAGCGTCTACTCCCCTCCCTTTGACAGATCCCAGCATGCCTTCCGAGACAACCCAAGCCGAAGGAGGGTGTGCAGAGTGTCCCCACCTCTCAAAGGCATGCCTGGAGGAGGAACCCACAGAGGACAAGGAAGCCAAGGCGTGCTCATGGATCCTCCCGAATACCCCCAGCAAGTGCTCCTGGCAGCTGGGCAGCCTGAGCGCCGACTCTCCACATCACCATGCTCCCTCGTAAGTCCCTGTTTATGATCCCGACACAGTCCATCCCTAACCTGGAGGGGAAGAGTTTGTTATATGGAGGCCACACGGCCGGGTGGACCTGGGGTGTGACCCCACTCCTTGTAATCACTCTGGATGGGTGGTGACCTGGCGCGAGGATCTTTACAGATGAGTTGACCAAGGCCCAGAGAGGCCAGGGCTTGTGTGCCTGTGGCCAGCACCTAGGTCAGCGCCTAAAAAGAGCAGATGCTGAATCAGTAGACGGATGTGCCCAGGTCACACACTTTGAGTGACGGATAGGAGTGAGGTTTCCAGTCCAGAGTGTCTGGCTGCACGCTCGCGTTTGAGGTGTGTGCTCGTGTTTTCAGTAATTAGCCTCATGCCTGCACTTCTCTACGTAACTCCAGGTCGTAACCATTCTCCTGGGCAGGAAATACTTTTCTATGGTGGGCTCTTTTCGTGGTTGCACAGAGACTGTTGGGTGAATAAACTAACTCTTAAGGCATCTGTTGGGCGTTTAGATGTTTGCAGTTCTCTCCTTGTGAACTGCAGTAGGAAACGCCACGTCCGTTTTGTCGGTGCATCAACGACTTGATTGATCACCTGCCATCGTTGGGCCATGTTCCAGGTGCAGGAGATCGATCGCGGGGAGGCAAAAAAGACACAAATGCCTGATCACCGTGAAACTCAAACCACGCTCGCCAAGTCTTAGGATGATCTTGATTTCCTTAGAATAATCTCCCAGAAGTAGGACGAAGGAGTCAAAGAACATGCCTTTTGGATGTCTGACTCTTACTCCGTATACACTGTTCTGCCCGTGTTTATGATCATTGATTTTAACATCCAATCTGGGAGTGGGTAGGGAGATGCGCTCCTCAGTGGGCCCGTAATAGGAATGAAGATCTGCAAATCCAGACGCTCCGAACATTAAATGCCTCCGGGTGCTGGCAGCTCAGGAGGCCGAGTTGGCTGCCAATGGGTGGGATGAGCCGTCACTCTGAAAGAAATGGGAGGAGTGGGCAGAAAGCCTGTGCGAGGCTGAGGTGTGGCTGCTGGAGTCGGGGCAGGTCGAGAAGAGAGCCAGATCCCCCAGGGCTCCTGTGAGCTTCTAACCCTCGGGCCTGGGCTGGAAAGACACTATCCTATCCAGGTCATAAATCGTGTTGCATCTACCCTTCACAGAGTGGTGGAATTAGCCCTCTAGAAAGCTCTGCAGGGGTTGCTGTTCCATCTAGGAAGCGCGTGTCCCGGTTCAGGCAGACGGTTCTCAGGGAGCTGGGCTCAGGCTCATCTGTGAGGAGGACACTAGAGCAAGGTCCCCTGCAGGAGCTGGTCGTAGGGAGCCTGATGGTGGGAGCAGTGATGGGCCTGGCAGCCTGGGGACGGCCTCAGAACTGCTACCTGGAGAGGCGGAAGGCTGCAGCTGTGTGGATATTGGGGGGAGGGAACTCCAGCGAGTTCCGAGGGAGGGTGGGTTTAGAAAGAGGACCAGAGTGGAAGCAGCAGAGAGGAGGGGCTGTGGAGGGGGAGGGCCAGGCAGGGCCCCGTCCCTGGTCAGGAGTTTGGGTTTGTTCTAAGATGCTGTGGGGTCGGCCTCCCGAGGCCTCCTGGGCTGTGAAAGTAATCGCAATGGAGGTAAGCTGACTCCAGACCCCTCCCTGGTAAGTTCCTTCCTGGGGCTGCTGCCCTGAGCACCTCGGGCCAGCTTCTCAGGTGGCCGCCCCCCAAGGCCCGGTGCTCAGTGAGGACCCCAGACTTCTCCATGCCCTGCTCTGCAGCCACCTGCCAGCCCTGGGTTACTGCCCCACAGGTGTCCTGCCGCGGCTGAATCTAGTTGATGAATCAACCCAGGTGTCACGCCGAGGGCCTGGCCTCCCTCCAGGGCTGGGGTCAGGAGCCCTTTGCCCCAGGCCCAGGCTCTCCGTTCCCCCTACCATCCCATCCTGCAGCTCTCTTTGCCAAGCCTGCCTCCAGCGTGCCTTGGGGTGTCCGTTCAGCTCCTCGCTACCTTGGAAGGATGCAGTGGATTCCAGCTCTGCGTGTAGCCACCTATGTGGGCCAAGGGGTGGAATGCAGTGTTCCCTAGCTGCCGCAGGGCCCAGGGGAGCTGGATCACCACCTTAGGGGTTGCGCAAGGAGGCTGCCGGGTTAAGGGGTTAATGGGTTCCTGTGCCGGAGACTGGGGTTCCCTCGAGTTTGAGAACCGCGGAAAGGTAACTGAGAAATCAGGGGGCTGAGAAGCTATGGCCTGTCCTGAAATGCAGGTCAGTTGTGCATCTTCCCAGATGAATGTTTGGTGAGCGCATCCTTGGCACAGACGGGGAGAGAGTGTGGAATTGACAGCGGTCCCTGAGGGTGATGACAGAGGAAACTTCATGGGGGCCATTCAGGAAATGCCCGTGTCACAGTCGCACACACATAAGATGCTGCCCAGCTGCAGCTGTCCCACCCTCACCTGTCACCTGCCCCCAGCTTGTCGGGTGGAGGAACCTGGGGGGAGGGGACTGGTCACTGGAATGTGAGGGAGACGGCCCGTGAGGAGGAAGCCCACTGTGACCCTGGAGCCCCCCCCCCTCGGCTTTGTCCTGACCCTGACCCCAAGGGCGACAGTGACCCCGGGCAGGGTCTTTGTTCACACCATCCGTGTCCCACCCTTTCCGAGTGAGGCCACGCATCTGGGTGGCTCTCTGCAGCCCCCGTCACTGCCTGGTGACCACACAGTCTGAAGGGTCTCTGCGCTGGGGTTGCCACCAGTTTTTCCATCAAAGAAGTGGGACATCCCAGGGCTTAGGTGCCGACAGCTGAGAGGAATTGGAGGTCCCAGATGGACGGACCGGGGCCTGTTGTCCTGAAGTCAGTGTTCATTTAGTTTACCTTTTTTTATTTGGAAATAATTTAACACTCACCAGAAGTTGCAGAAATAATAAGTCCTGTGCCCCGATCACCCAGCTGCCCCCGATACGATCCTAAGTGACCGCAATGCATTTTCAAACCTGGGGAACAGCGTCGGTGCGGCTGCGTCACCTGAGCTGCAGACGCTGCTCGTTTCCGTAGGTTTCCAGGCGAGCTCCCATGCTCATGCGCACGTGTGTGTGCGAATGTGACTGTGACCTTCCATCCATGTGTAGGTGTGTGTCCTTACCACTCAGCTCCCACATCAAAGCCAGTTCTTTGATTTATTTCTTGATTCATTTGAAACAATGCGCTGGACAGCCAAGGCTGGTCCTGTTTTCATTTGTTATCTGAATAATCATAGATTCCTCTGTTTTAGGACAAAAGCCCCTAAAATCTTGCCAGATATCCTGCAGAACATTGGGGATACCCCCATGGTGAAAATCAATAAGATCGGGAAGAAGTTTGGCCTGAAGTGCGAGCTCCGTGAGTACTGGGATCCTCTGTCCTACCCTTGGCCCAGCAGCGACTCAATGGGCCTGGGTGGCAGGGGCCCCTCAGACCCTCCTGGGGGCAGAGAGGCCAGGAAACAAGCTGGTTAATGAAGGACTGAGACACATCAGGTACGATCCGAAAATGATCCGACAGGGTGACTGAGCTGGCCGCTCTGGCACCAGGTTTCCCGTGAACCGTGCCCAGGATGAAGGAGAGAGCGTTCCAGACCCGGGAGGTGGAGGAGACTGGCCCTACTCAGCTGTGGCAGGAAGGGGACCCCAGACCCGAGGAGCGGCTGTTCCACCTTAGACTTCTCTGGGGAGGATAGACCAGCTCCTGCCGGGCTTTGGGACCACGGGATGGTCTCAGGCATCCGCTGGGCAGAAGTGGTTATCTCTGTTCCGCTCATTTTGTGGGCACAGAGAGGTCATCTGTCACTTATGAGACAAAGAATGGGAATTTGGGGGCGTGTCTGGCCTTGTCCTAGGTGAACAAGGGGGTCACCTGGGAATCTTACCTCAGTCATATGGGGAAGGGGCTTCTTTGCAGGAAGCTGTTTCCGGGAACACAGAGGGTAGGGGGTTTCTTCACCGACACGGAGCCCCAGTAGACTTCAACTTTGTCACAGAGGAAGTGGCAGGTGAAGAGGCCACAGAGGAGGAGCAGGAGTAGTGGGCTGGGCAAAGTGAGCTGGAGGGGACAGACCAGAAGAGTGTGGGGTGGGCATGAGCAGGCCCTCAGGGTCCGCTTGTTGGGAGTGGCACCACCGGGGGGGAGGGCTACGGCCATGATGGCTGGTTCCCCTGGGGCATCATCCTCAGATGATCCCCCCAACCCTCTGGAGAGAGACTCTTCTGAGAAGCAATGGGCAGTCCACACCCCCCAGCACAGCTGGACATGCGGACTGCGTGAACGGCCCCTGGAGACCTCCCAGCCCAGGGGCGCCTGCTCTGTGCTATTTATCAGATAGTAGAGACCATTAACTAGTGCCCAGTGCAGTCGGCCTGCTGCATCAGCTTGGCAGTAGCCCCTGAAGTAGGTGTCAGTGTTTCCACTTTACAGATGGACAAACCAAGGCTCAGACAGGTCAGCGCAGATCCCGGCTGCATGCTGGCCTTCCCAGGGGAGAGCCAGAATTGTCTGACTAAGTCTTTCCAGTGTGGGAGCTGGAAAGGTCCTGGGCGTGGGTCCTGCTGAGCGGTCAGGCATTGGGGAGCCCACACACATGTGCACACATGCACACTGTCCCCGCCGGGCCCTCTCCTGCTTCTGGGAGAGAAAGTCTGTCCAGTGGTGGGATTTCAAAACCGGGACGAACCAGGAGGAGGGTGGTTTTGTGGTTGCTGTTGGCCGGCCCTGGGTCCTCCCAGTCTCGTGGGATGCAGTGTCTCCCCCTTTACAAACACGGCATCTTTCTAAGGGATGGGAGGGTGTCCTCCCACAAGGAAAGACAGAAGCAAAGGCCTGGGCCCAGGAGAGGATGTCTCGTCGGCCAGGTTGGGGAGAGCAGAGAGCCCTGTGTCACTGTGCCTTTGTCCCAGGGGAGGAGGATGATGGGAGGAGGCCTGCAGGGTGTGCAGGTCAGGAGCTGTGATCCAGGGGCCGTGGCTGCAGGATGTCAAGTCTTTGGCAGGGCCGTTGGGTACGGCTGGGCCATCTGCCCCGCATTCAGGGGCTCAACTCAGCGGCCCTTTCACGCCAACAAGTCACTGTTGGGACTGGGCTGCCCCTCGGGAGGGGGGGTTCTGATCCATCCGCCCAGTGGGGGCTCCTTGGGATGCTTCTGTGTCATCCACTCGGAGTTGCCACGTGGTCCAAGGCAGATGGGATGGGCGGGTGGGAGAGGCTCCGAGGGGCCAGCACCCTCATGCAGGTGCAGGTGGGAGGTGGCAATGGAGAGGGGACAATTTACAGAACCAGAAAGACCCGGCCTGTCTCTGCCTCCCGGGGGGCGTCAGCTACTGGAGAGGGAGAGCAGGACCAGTCTGGGCTCACAGCCTCTTCCTCCTTGTGATTCCTCTCTGGCTCCCAGTGGCCAAGTGCGAGTTCTTCAACCCGGGCGGGAGTGTGAAGGACCGCATCGCCGTGAGGATGATTGAGGACGCCGAGCGGGCTGGGATTCTGAAGCCTGGGGACACGATCATCGAGCCGACATCCGGGAACACAGGTGGGTGCTGAACAAGCCAGGAGGGTCCCCTGGCCTGGGGTGACCTGCTGCCACGTGCGCTGGCTTCCTTCCTGGCAGCTTCCTCAGCCCCTGGTGTGCAGGAGCCCGCCTCCCTGACGTCTTGCCACCCAGGCCTGCGTCGATGATGTTGGGGTCTTCACGAGCAGCTACGCTGGGACTGAAAGTGTGTCTTCATGTCCCAGAGCGGAGGTGGCAACTGCCACAGCCTGGGGGCTCAGCCAACCAGAGAGACTGGTTCTCTCACAGTTCTGGGGCCTGGAGTCCACCATCCAGGTGTCTCCTGAGGCCTCTCCTTGTAGACGCCGTCTTCTCCCTGCGTCCTCACCTGGTCGTCCCTCTGTGTGTGTGTCTCCTGGTCTCTTATGAGGACACCAGACATATGAGATTAGGGCCCCCCGTATGATCTCATGTAACCTTGATCGCCTCTTCAAAGACTGTCTCCAGATGCAGTGACACTGGGGTGCTGGGGTTAGGACTCCAGCGTATGAATTTTGGGGACACAGTTCTGTCCATAACACTCTGCCGTCTAGCCCCCTGAGTTCCTGTCCTTCTCTCATGCGAAATACACTCACTCCCATCTCAACAGCCCCGAAAGGTCCTAACCCATTCCGGCATCTACTCTAAGTCCACAATCTCATCTAAATCTCATCTCCATCAGAGGGCTGAGACTGGAGGCGCCATTCATCCTGGGCGGAATTCCCCTCCAGCTGGAAACCCGGGAGACAGGACAAGTTATGTGCTTCCAACATACGGTGGGGGGCCGGCATGATGGACGTTCCCATTTCAGAAGTGAAGGAGCGACAGGTCCCAAGCGAGTGTGGAACCCAGCGGGCGGACTCCATTAGGTCTCCAGGCTTGACAGCCATGCTCTTGGGCCCGACGCTCTGTCTCTGGATGGTGGCCCTGTGACCTGTCTGGAACCAGGGAGGAGGCACCTCAGGCCTGTGCCCTCTGGGCCAGGGTGGGAGTGGAAGGCTTGCTGACCTTTAATCCCCTCAGGGTCATTCAGTTTCTCGAAGGATCCGGGGTTTTCACAGTGAGCTCCACCGTGTTGGCTCCTATTGCTCTCGTTGTGTGGGTTTCATCATCTCCTGCAGTGCTCAGGACCTGGCCTGGACCCAGCCACAGCTGGAGGAATTGGAGTCCACCTGCGTTCTCCCCTCTGCTCCTCCTCTCTGAGCTCACTCGCCTCTTTGTTTCTACCTCCAGCATTCTCTCTCCTCCCCTCACTGGGGGGCAGAAGTGGATGACGTGGGCATTTCTGGGATCCTGCAGGGCTGTTTCCCAGGCCTTAGGGGCTGGGGGTGGGGCTGCAGGTGCACGGGGCAGGATCCAGGGGTTCCGTGGTCCCTCTCACCCCGTGTGTTGTCCCCAGGGATCGGGCTGGCCCTGGCTGCCGCCGTGAAGGGTTACCGCTGCATCATCGTGATGCCGGAGAAGATGAGCATGGAGAAGGTAGGCGGGCCGGGTGGGGCTGTCTCCCAGGGACCCCTGCCCCTGAGCAGCAGCCTGGCAGGCGGATGAAGGCAGCGGCTTCCTCTGCAGGTGGACGTCCTGCGGGCCCTGGGGGCCAAGATTGTGCGGACGCCCACCAACGCCAGATTCGACTCCCCTGAGTCGCACGTGGGTGTCGCGTGGAGGCTGAAGAACGAGATCCCCAATTCTCACATCCTGGACCAGGTGAGGCTCGGGGCCTGGGGGACAATGTGGGCATTACCAGCGGGATCTCTGTCGGCGTTTGGGGGTGGGGCCGCCTCTCCAGGATTGGGGCTGCAGAAGTGACTGGTGCTCAGGCATGTGGGCGCTGGCTTCTCCTGTCCGGGTCAGGTCCTCTGGCATGCAGCTGGCGGGATGAGCCGAGCCCGTGGCTCTCTCTGTCCGTGCCAGCCTCCGCGGGCTCAGTTCAGCATGCTGGCTGGGCCTGCCCTTTGCAGAGGCCCTAAAGCTCTCTACAGGCATAAGATGCATAGAAACCTTTCTACCGGAAGCTCTTCTGTCTCACCCATTTCACTTCTGGGCTAATTCTGGAATCGCATCTTCTGGAGAGCTGGGTTTAATGCTCTGCACCTGCTGAGGGTCCTGAAACTGCCTGTGCTGTTGGCCCCTCTCCCTGAGCTGCTGGGCCCCCTGTGGCCTGCACTGAGCTGTTTGCCTGCTGTCCTGGGGCTGCTGCCGGGTCAGTGTATTTCACCTCCCTCATGCCCTCTTTGCTCTCTTTCTGCACAGTACCGCAACGCCAACAACCCCCTTGCTCACTACGACACCACTGCTGAGGAGATCCTGCAGCAGTGTGACGGTGTGTATTTCTGTCTTAACCCCTCTGTCCATCTTGACTGCATCAATCCCTGATTGCCTGCGAGAGCACAAGTCACTTACCCTCTCCTTGGTAAACTCCTATTCATCCTTCCAAACCCAGCTCCGATGTCCGCTCTCTGGGAAATGCTCTGTAGAATGTTTCCCTAGAGCAGTTTCCTCCCTCTGTTGTGCTCTCTTGGACTTTGCCTGGCCTCTCCTGTAACACCAAACATACCATTCGGTCGTATTGATTTACCCAGCAGACTGTCCTGCAGACCCGTGGGACCTCCGAGTGCAGGGTGGGAGGTGGTCCAGGCTGGTGCTGGGCTCGCAGCCAGGGCTTCAGTTACTGAATGGCCCTCGGCGTCAAGCCCCAACCTGGGCGCTGAATTCAGCCTTCGGGTTTACTGGTCTCTGGAACCGGGGTGGTGACGTCAGCGACTGGCTGACTCTCTGTGTGGACATGCGTCTCTTGGGAGCCTTTCCTCACCTCCGGTGCCCCGGCCCTCGGGGTTGTGATGTTCTTGGACAGGCTGTTTCCCTGGGAGATTTTAGGCAGAAGTTGCCGGGGTTGGCAACTGTTTGGAGCCTGGTGCTGGCGTTGGCCCTGAAGTGCAGGCTCGTTCCTCGCCCAGGAGCCAGGCAGCAAAGTCGAGGCATCCGCTGCCCCAGTCTTCATGTGTGAGAATTCCTCCCTTTGGCACGAACAACCTCTGCCCGGCACAGGCGCCGGGCCGACTTGTCTGCAGGAGGCCAAGCCGGCGCCCTGCAATCGGAGAGCAGGATGGTTTCCGAGCCGAGCCTGAGTGCCTGAGTCTGTTTACCTTGATAATTCAGTGCACTTAATCCCATCATCCAAAACCGAACAGCCTAAGACGGTGCACAGGGAAGAGCCTGGCTCGTCCCTCAGCCGCCTGTGCCCTGTCCCCGGTGCCACCACGCCTCTGGACAGGCTTTGTGGATCCACAGCAAACCGCGATTTCAGCAGCTGCGTGTCGTTGAGCAGACTCAGTGCAAGTCACTGGGTCCCTGTTACTGTGAACGCTTTTTAAAGATAAAGGACTGTGATGAGAGGCTGTTGACCTCTGAGAATAGTTTTTATTTTGAACTTTTTGGTAACTGCCTTCACTTTGATCAAGTATGTTTTCAGTTATTATTAAGAGCGGTGGACCAGCCCGAGAATGTTCTCCCTGATGGGCTCTCCTCCCAACAGGGAAGGTGGACATGCTGGTGGCCTCAGCGGGCACGGGCGGCACCATTACGGGCATTGGCAGGAAGCTAAAGGAGAAGTGCCCTGGATGCAGAGTGAGTGAGCGGGGTGGTGGGGCCTGGGGGAGGCACGCAGCCCTGCCCAGGAGAGGCAGGCTGGACGGCTTGAGGCTTGAACTGTGGCTGGGGCTCAGTCATCGAGTCCTTGGCATTGGCCCCCGCAAGAGGCCTCTGCGTTAGAGCTGAAAGTGCTCGTTCCTGACGTTTCTGCCTAGGCAGCCTCGAGTCCTGTACGGGGTGTGTATCTGCACCTGCCTGGGAGATAAAGGGCCCAGTGAACCCCCGACCCTGATTGGGAGAGTGGATTTGAGTGGCCTCCAAGGATCATTCCAGAAGCTCTAAGCTCTTAGGCTCAGGTCCTGCGGCTGCCCACCTGGGGCTTTGAGAGTCGGGGAAGGGCCTGGATTTGAGGCTGAGTGTGGACCTGGGAGGGCTTGTGTCATACCCAGCTCATGTGCTGGGCCCATCTTCTCCCTCTGACGGTTCCTGTGCCATCCAGGAAGAGCTCAGTGCCAGCACCGCCTCTCGTCCCCACGACTCCAGCTGTCCCCCAGGGTGGTCTCTCGGGGCTGTCCTGGGGTGCCCTGCACAGGAGGAGCTCCCCTGGGGAGCCGCTTCCCCCCCGGCGTCCCCTGAGTGCCCCAAGCTGGACATTTACCTTGTGATCTCCCAGGGCCTGGGCCTGGGTTTCTGGGTTTCAAGTCTTGCCCCCGAAGCCCGGGAATGAAGCCCGCATCCCTCGGGCAGATCATTAACTGGCACCTGTTAGCGGCGGGCTTGGCCGCCCTGATGGTCACCAGGCGCATCCAGGTGCGACTTTTGCCAGACTTGATCCCTCCTACCACCCACCCTGCAGATCATCGGGGTGGATCCTGTAGGCTCCATCCTGGCAGAGCCTGAGGAGCTGAACCAGACGGAGCAGACGGCCTACGAGGTGGAGGGCATCGGCTATGACTTCGTCCCCACGGTGCTGGACCGGAAGGTGGGTGGCCAGAGCGCTCCCTCTGCAGGGCGGGTGAGGTGACCAGCCGGCCCTCAGGGCACGCCTGACCACAGGCAGCCGGCCCAGCTTTCCTCCCAAGTGGGAACAGAGAAGTGAGCGCTGTGGCAGCAGGGAGAGGAAGCGTAGTCTGCAAGGTCCAGACTAGGCAGCAGGCAGTGCTGTACTGAGTAGGTGCCATGATGCCGCTCAGCAAAGATGCCAAGACAGCTGGCGACCAGTGTGCAGCCCTGTACACAAGGCAGGCGCTTGCAGAGGGAGGGAGCGCCGGGCAGTGGGGCAGGTGAGCAGGAGGGTGGGGGAAGTAACGACCCAGGACAGGCTCTTTTTAAGGACCCTAAATGGTGCTTCGGTCTGAGGGACCTACAGTGGACCCTGCAGGGACACCAGGCCGTGCAGTGCAGAGGGGCGGGCGCGGTGGTTTTAGTTGCTGTGTTGCAACAGAGAGAGGTAGAGTTCTGGGTTTGTGTACATGAGTCCCCGATTCCAGAAGAGGGGCTGCGTCCACTGAAGGTCGCGGCCGCCTGGACCAAGGTCGTCTGTGAGGTTGCAAACGCGGGCTGTGGGGCCCCCACCCCAACCGCACAGCTGCCCGAGCCACTCCTGAGCCCGTCCCCTGGGTCCTGCCTGCAGGTGGTGGACAAATGGTTCAAGAGCAATGATGAGGAGTCCTTCACCTTCGCCCGAATGCTGATCTCGCAGGAGGGACTGCTGTGTGGTGAGTGGCAGGCAGGCCCGCTGTGGGGTGGCAACAGGGTGCAGAGAACAGACAGGGTGCTGTCCATCTGCCCTGGCCCTTCATAAGGTTGGCCTGCCTTTCCTCTAGCTCGAGGCTGGGTCACCTGCACTGGCGTGGGCAGGAGGCCATGGGGCAGGGGCATCGATCGCCCCTCCAGTGTGTGGAGGAGAAGGGTCCATATTCCTGGGGTCCCTGGGGTGCACATGCTCTGTTTTTGATGTGTAACACCTTTTCTGGGGAGGGGGGCATGGCACCCAGACCTGAGAGGGAAGGAGCAGGAGATGTGAGGGGGCTGGGGTCTGTGACCTGCTAGCCTGACAGAGGAAGTCAGCTGCTGGGGCCTTGGCTCCCCTGCAGACCGGGCCCTGGAGCTGGGGGTGAGTGGCATTGGCCCCGCCCCCCCCCCCAGGACTGTCCTGGCAACATGGGCCTCTGTGCGGTGGGTTTTGGGGTGAGGCCAATGCTCTCGGGACACGTTGTTTTCAGTCAAGACCAGCACTGACCTTGGGGTGGGGTCTCCCCATCCACGGGGGTCCGGGGCTGGACTGGGGTGGGAGAGGCTGGAGGGTGTGGTCACTCGGGCGTCTGAGCCGGAAGGAGACGGGCAATGTGCCCATGCACTCTCCCTCCTCTGGGAGCCCCGAGGCCCGTCTGGGCCCCACAGGGAAGAGGCTCGACCTCTATCCAGGGGACTTGCGTGCGAGAGGATGCACAGCGAATCCGCTTTAAATCTCCGCGGGGAATATAGCAGGAGGTCATTTGAGATGTGCCTTCGCTCCGTGTCGTGTCACCTCGGGGGTGGGGACAGAGGAGATGGAAGGAAATCGGCCCTCAGTGTGGCCGGGTCCCTGGACAGCCGAGCCCCAGTTTAGAGATCGGAAACCAGCCCCTGTGATTGGAAAAATCTTTCCAAAAGGATGTTGTTGTGAAAAGGCAACTTTGTTCTTCGTAGTCGTTGCCCGTGTGGTGCTCCTGGTGTGTCCCCGCTTCCCGTCGTCAGTGCACATGGAGCCTGAGCGTGGATGCTGGCAGCAGGCCCGCCTCCACCATTTAGGAGGAAGGGCCCCTTTTCCTGCGGGGTGCACTCTTGGCGGCTCCATCGCGCCTCCTTAGCGCGGCCCAGAGGGGCTGCAGGCGCGTGGCAGAGCACAGTCACCTCTCGGTATCCGTCCCTCTGCCTCTGACCCGGGCTCCTGGGCCGGGGACGGCTGGTCTGCAAAGTGGGGAAGTGCGTCGTCTGCCTAGCGGGCGGCTGTGGGCGGTCAGTGACATGAGGCCGTGCTGGGCTCCTCAGCGTGGCCCTCTCTGGTGCTCGGGTGGGTCTCGTGGCGTTTTCCTGGGGGCACCAGCCCCGCCCTACTGAGCGGAGTCCCGTTGGCTCCAGGGGCTCTGTTTCCTTGGGGAGGGTTTAGTCATGAAATCCTGAGCAGACATGAAACTCAGGGGGACGAGAGGCCCATAGATGGATGGGGAGGAGCTGGGTCCTCCCAGCACGGAGCCCAGCGCCTCCTCCAGAGGCAGCCACGGCAGCAGGTTCCCCGCGGATCCCTCCAGCACGTGTCCGGGTGTGCAGGCGTGCGTGCAGATGCGTGTGCACACATGCACACTGCAGTCTGACTCACAACCCCCTCGGCAGGTGGCAGTTCGGGCAGTGCCATGGCCGGGGCCGTGAAGGCCGCCCAGGAGCTGCAGGAGGGCCAGCGCTGCGTGGTGATCCTGCCCGACTCGGTTCGCAACTACATGTGAGCCTCCCTCCTGCGCCGTCCTTGGAGCTGTCTCCGCTCCCTCTGTGCTCCCTGAGATCCGACAGCAAGAAGGAGGGCGGGGTGGGGGTCCGCGGGTCTGGGAGCTCTGCTTTTCCCTCCGGGCCCCTCCAGGCTGTGGGGCTCATTTCTTCATCCAACCTTGTCCCCTTGGGTCTAAGAGCCGCGTTTCAAAGGCAGCTCACGTTCGCGGTGGCAGCGGGCACGTGCCTGGCGGAGCCCCATGTGCAGGCGGCTCTGCTTCCATCGCAGCCCCGAGCCCCCCTGCTCTGAGAGCCGCAGCCGAGGGAGGGGGAGGGGGCGCC
>NW_025792097.1:0-4168 GCF_021613505.1 Equus quagga | reverse complement strand
GAAGGTTCCTATAGAGCACTGAGCCGTCCAGTACGTCTTTCCCCAAGTCCTTATAAATTGTAACAAGGCTGACACAGTTAATGCTAATTAAAATGTTTCCTTCGTGGTTATTATGGTCAACTTTGCTTTGGCAACATTTGCTGAATTTATGATTAATTTGTTGTTGATTTCTTGGCCAAGAACATAATTGTGTTCAACTATGACACTGTTTTTATAAACCTCTTGGTCGTTTTACATTAAAAAACTTTAATAGTTGTATTTATTGTGATATATTTAATTTAGTCAGCCCTGGTGGTCTAGTGGTTAAGATTCGGTACTCTCACCACTGTGGCCTGGGTTCATTCCTGGTCAGGGAACCACACCGCCCATCTGTGAGTTGTCATGCTGTGGTGGCTGTATGTTGCTGTGAGGCTGGAAGCTATGCCATCGGTAATTCAAGTACCAGCAGGGTCACCCACGGTGAACAGTCAGAGCTGCCAGACTAAGACAGACTAGGAAGAAGGAACTGGCCACCCACTTCCAAAGAAATTGGCCATGAAAACTCCATGAATAGCAGTGGAACATTATCTAATATAGCACTAGAAGGTGAGAGGATAGCGCAAAAACACCGGGCAGGGCTCTGCCCTGCTGTACGCTGGGTTGCTAGGAGTCGAATCAACTGTATAGCACTGACAGCAAAACATTGCATGCATGCGTAATAGACTCAAACAATGCCAAAGTTTATGCAATGAAAGGAGAAAGTCCCCTCATAAATTTGAGTTCTCCTGGGTGCATTCATTGTTCTCTCCCAGGAAATGACAAAGTAAAGCAAAATATTATAAGGGAAAACGTCCAGGATGTAAGGCTTGCGAGACCCTAGGACCGTGGTTCTCAAGTGTTGGGCTGTGGAACCTCAACGTGTTATGAACTCTGCTCAAGAAGGGTCAGTAGAGTGGGATAAACACTTAAAATACATTTTTGTTTTAATAATAGATACATCTTGTTATGGCGGTGTTGGTCACAGGTTCATGGAACTAAGCAGGGCATTTGAAGTGAGGTGCTCTCTCCCTGATCTTACTTCAAGGAAGAGTTAAGGGGCTGAGCGTGCAACTGAGTCACAGGTGGGTGTGGATGTGAGCATTTAAGAGAATACAGTCAGGGCAATAAAGGTTTCTGATCAGAGATATGGTGGTAAATCGTGATCAGGGGAATGTCACACTAACTGTGGAGGCTTTTTTATAGACAGCATGAAAATTCTGTGGTAACCTTTAGTATTGTTTTGAGCCTTTTACTCTCCAACTTCCTGGCAAAATTCTAGATGGAAGCCTCTGCCCTAGAAAGACTTCCTGAGAGGTGACCAGGCCACTGGTCAGTAGGTAGCAGGTCTTAGGGCAGAGACCATGGAAGATAGTAGTGGTCTTCTTGATCCAAGCTTGACGCCATTTTTCTCAAAGTGATGAAATGATAAAAAGCCAAGGACTACTTTGCTCTCGTATTATGAAATTGCACCCTTTGGCAAGTTTTATAAATGTGTCTCGTCTTCCAGGTTATTTAATCATTTCCTGGTAGCAATCATTTTTCAGTCATGTTGTTTGTGGATAAATGATTTTCAAGCTGATAAGAGAAAGAATATTGACTATTACAGTGTGAAAACTTCTGCCTTTTATGATTTACCTTAAATTGTATTAGCGGTTGGATTTTTTATCATGGTTTGGTGATTAATAGCTCCCTTCCATATACAACTTTTCTATATTCTTAATAACTTTATGCCTGTTTGATCTGTAAGTGTTTGAGAAAGATCTGCCAAAATGCCTCATTACAGTTGTGGTTTTATTAATCTTTTAGCAATTGTATCAGATTTTGCTTAATATGTTTCAAGATTATTTTGATAGATGCAACTAAGTTTTGGTGGAATGTTTCTTTTATTACTATGTAGCATTTCTCTTTATCTGGAATAATGATTTTTACTATAAGTTATATCATATTTTAGTATAAATTAATATCACCATGCAAGCTTTCATTTAGTACTTACACGGTACATCTTTTTCAATATTTCTATGTCATTTTATTTTAGGTATGACTTTTATAGTCAGAACATAGCTTGACTTTTAAAAAATACAAATAGTCTGTTTCTTTTAGAAAGTGAATATAATCTCTTTACATTTATTGTGATTTCTTATATATTTGAACTTATTTTAAACATCTTATTTTGTGCTCTCCATCCTTTTTATTTCTATTTCTTTTCCATCTTGCCTTCACTCAGATTGATGAAATTTTCCATGTATTTCCCTTTTCTACCTTTGCTGATAGGGAAGCTAGAAATTGTGCATTTCTTAAAGATTTTATTTTTTTTCCTTTTTCTCCCCAAAGTCCCCCAGTACCTAGTTGTGTATTCTTAGTTGTGGTTCCTTCTAGCTGTGGCATGTGGGGTGCTGCCCCAGCATGGCTTGATGAGCAGTGCTATTTCTGTGCCCAGGATTCAAACTGGTGAAACCCTGGGCCACCACAGCGGAGCAAGTGAACTTAACTACTCGGCCACAGGGCTGGCCCCTGCACTTCTTATTTTAATTCTTACCTTTAAATTTCTAACCTTAACCCTGAACTCTAACTTTTTACTAGAAAAAATATAAACTTATTAAGTATTTATAGTCTATCATCATAACATAATAGCTATTGGCGTTTTGATAACCTCTGCTTAATGTATTATTATATGTAAACATGTCTTCAGGCAGTGACATTATCATACGTAGCTCACTCCATCTACACGCAGACTTACAAAGACTTCATCATGGTGTCCATTGTTTTGAGCACTTTGTCTTCAATTCTTTTGAGGTAGTTTTCCTTTTGCTTCTGGAAACTGCTTCATCCATTTGAGTGAGAGTTACCATGTTCGTAGAGACCCCAGCAACTGGCCTGAGTTGATTGTCTCAAGGGTGAGCAGTGGATACAAACTAGGCCAATCAGAGTCTTTCCCCATTTGTTTGAATGGGAACGGAAACAAGAGGGCTTGTCCTCTCCAGTCACAGACACGGTGGTGGCTCGTGTGTAGCTTGAGCACTGTCAGCACTATTCCTCCATCCACGATGGACGAGAATGAAGGAAACAACGCAAGCTTCCAAAAGGCGGAAGACTGAATGACACTTGGCTCTTCAGGAAAGGGGACAGGAGAAAGGACAAGAAATTCTCCGGATGCTGTGTGAGCAAGCAGGGGGCCGAGGCGATCAAATGGAGCATACCGCCCTTAGCGAGGAAAATCCCCTTTGTGCTTAAAGTACAAGCGATTTCCACTTTCCTGTAAGGAACTGAAAAAAGGACTTTCAGAATTGTAATCACTGCCTTTCAAGGAGAGTGGAACTGGGTGTGGTCAAGAAATTAAGATCTCCATACACACAGATATGCCACCATCTGACAAAAGTCAAAGGAAGAAACTTTGGAATAGAAAGATGAAGCTGGAGGGAGGATGGAGAAAAGGCTATGAAATCAGGAAGGAGGAAATGATGAGACGGAGTTATTCTTTGAAGTCCCTGGAAGTGGTCCATTTAGGCCGAGGAAAGGATCCATGAAATATGTTAAGTGGTAGGAGTCACACCTGAGATGACACTGTCTAAAATATAATTTTCAAAACGAATTTTGAAAAACTTCTGACTGACTGGCTTAACTTAACATCCGGCTTCTATCTGAATGTCTTTGTGCTCTCTCTGTGTGTTTGTGCACGCACACATGTGCACGCGTGCTCATTCATGGCAGAGGGTGCATCTCAGCCAGGTAACAGGTGGAGAAGCATGAACACGGGCGAGTCCAGCACATTCCTGTTTCCGCAGGCTCCCAGGGAAGACAAGGGGAACACTGCCCTGGCCGTGCGGGGGCAAAGGGAGACGGGTGTTTTCCCTTCCTTATTTTGAGCAATGTTTAACAACTTTTATTTTCATGACTTTTATCTTATTATGGGCTTTATCTATCTCCCAGGAGAAAGGGTGACTAAGATAGAGGGGCTTTGTTTTTTGAATGTCTTTCAAACGTGCAGTTTTCACCATCTGAGGGTGGTTCAAAGAGCTATTCTAACCTGAGGACTGGGGGATGGGTAAGCTGCACTTCTTAGCGAGTCCATTCATGTCCAGAGATCCTCAGACATTACATATATGTCTTGTGATGATGAACACGGCCAGTGAGCCCCTAACAGAGGGCACCT
>NW_025792096.1:0-27054 GCF_021613505.1 Equus quagga | reverse complement strand
ACAGTGGCTTGTGGCTATCCTACTGGGCAGCGCAATTTAGATACTAAGCCTTTGCCAGGTAGATTTACTGTAAATATCTTCTATCAGTGTGGGGCTTCTTTTTTAACTGCTTTATCTTTTCATGAATCAAAATTATGAAATTTAACTTGTCAAATATATTTATAATTTCCTTTATGGTCTACATTTTCCTTAACTGGTTTAAAAAAACCCTTCACTTTCCTTGGGTCATAAAGATATACAACTATATTGTCTATTAAAAGTTTTGCAGTTGGCAAATAACATGGTTATGTATGTAGAAAATCCAAAGGAATCAACAACAAAAAAAGTTACTAAAATAAGTGAATTTAGCAAGGTTGCCTTTTTTGAGATCAGTATATGAAAATATATTGCATTTCTACATACTAAAACAAACCACCGGAAATTAAGAAAAATTCCATTAACAAATAGCAACAAAAATATAAAATATTTAGGAATAAATTTGACAGAAGATGTGCAAGATCTGTACACTAAAAACTACAAAACATTGCAGAGAAATATTAGACTAAATAATGCAGAGATATACCGTGTTTATGGGTTTATTGCTAAAGATATCAATTTTTCGCAAATTGATCTGTAGAGTCAACACAAACCCAATCAAAATCCCAGTAGGCTTTTTGTAATTGACAAGCTAATTCTAAAATTCGTAGGGAATTGTAAGGACCTAAATAGCCAAGACAACTTTGCCTCCGTCTTAGCATCCCATTGGGGGTTCGTGTACAGTCCTTAGAGATGACTGCTGCATGTACATCCCCTCAGAACCTTTCTGATGTGAAGCCAACCAAACTATCTTCTGCGTGGACTAGCTGGTCCTGACTTCTGGGATGGACTCTGCCGTGGGTGGAGGGGGCTGGGGCTGCTGCTTCTGGATATTCCTGACAGAAACCCAGTCTTGGCTCTGAACAATCCTCCAAAGGTTGTTCATTCACCTGCTCTGCCTCTTGGTAGGAATCCCTCTCATTAAATGTATCCCCCTTAGCCACAGGTGATCCCTTCCAAGACCCCCAGTGGATGCCTGAAACCATGGATAGTACCGAACCCTATATATACTGTTTCTTCCTGTACATGCATACCTATGATAAAGTTTAATTTATAAATTAGGCACAGAAAGAGGTTAACAACAATAACTAATAATAAAATAGAAGCATTATAACAATATACTGGTAATAGAAGTTACTGTAGATCTTAGCAACCTCAGCATATGATTTTTTTTTCTTTCCTTATTAAGTTGAGAACTTTCACCTTTTCACTTAGAGGAAGCACTTTATGGCTTCTCTTTGGCATATCCGAATTGCCGGCATCACCACTCTTGCGTTTTGGGACCATTATGAAGTAAAATAAGGGTTACTTGAACACAAGCACTGTGATACCACGACAGTTGTTCTGATAACCAAGACAACTACTAAGTGACTATCAGGCAGGTAGTGTACACAGAATGGATAGGCTAGACAAAGGGATGATTCATGTCCTGGACAGGATGGAGCAGGGTGGTGTGAGATTTTATCACATTACTCAGAACAGCACACGCTTTAAAACTTATGAATTGTTTATTTCTAGAATTTTCCATTTAATATTTTTGGATCACAGTTGATCACAGGTAACTGAAACCATGGATGAGAGGGGGAATACTGTAATTTCTTAGGGTCATTCAGCTAAGCAGCAACATACTTTCAAAACAAATGATCTCAGAACATTATCTCAGAACAGAAGCAAAAAGAAACTTTAACCCTAAAATCGACCCCCATTCTAATAACTTTCCTTTTATCTCAATGGGCCCATTCAGGTTGGCAGGTATAGGACTCTTGTGTGCTTTGTTCAAGAGGAGGGACTGTGGAGAACCGTAAACATTTTCTGCTCTGAACTTACACCTACTCCCTTGTTCTCTGGTACTGAGAAACTAACCCACTCCCTCTAAATTCCTCCTTTGAGCCAACAGCTCCTAGAAAAGGAGGTAATGGCCTGCAACAGCCAAACTGCAAGGAAAAAACTCATTTCTGCAAGATTGCAACACCTGTCTGACCAACACCCACCAACCCTGCAGCTGGCGCTTGGCCACTTTTGTCTGTTTTCCTCTGTAAAATCCTCTCTTCATTTTCAGAGAGAGACTTCCTTTGAGTATGCTCTCTGTTGCAACTACTTGAACAAAGTACCTTTTCTGTTGCATTGTGAGATTCAGAGAACTTTTGAGCAACTGACAGAATTTTACTCTCATTCTTGAAAGATATTTTCACTGGGTATAGAATTATAAATTGATGTGTATTTTCTCTCAGCATATTGAGGATATAATTCAATTCTCTTCTGGATTCTGTTGAGAAATAAGCTGTAGGTCTAATTGCTCTTGCCTTGAAGATGATTTCTTCTTCCACCCTTTTAAACTGCTTCTATGATTTTCTCCCTCTCTTTGTTGTTACGCAATTTCACACCAATGTGTTTAGGGTGGATATCATCTTACTTATACTGCTTGGGACGCTTAGGGCTTCTTAAAGCTGTGGATTCAAATATTCTAGAATATTTTCAGTTATCAGATCTTCAAATACTGCCTCTTCCTCATTCCCTCTATTTTCTCCTTATAGAGCTCTGATTTGAAGTATATCAAACTTCTTATCCTAACCTCTCTTATATCCTGATCTCTCATATTCTTTGTCTTTGTGTTTCTTTAGACTTTGTTCAGGATAACATGCTCATATCTGTCCTCCAGTACATTAACTGTAAGTCAAATCTGCTGATAAATCTATAGAACTAAAATTTAAACTTAATTTATCATATATTTCTTTTCTAGAATTTGATAATTATTTAAAAAATCTGCTACTCCTTGCTTGTATTTTCAAAATCCTCTTTTATTTTTAAAATGTATCAACCACGGTTATTCTATATTTGTGTAACAAACCCCACACCTGAAATCTCTGCAGGGCCATTACTGCTATCTTGTGTTTTATTGACTTGATTTTTGTTCATGGTGCCCTAGTACCTTTGTATTTTTTGTGATTTGGACTGTGAACTGCTCATTTTCCTGGAATTTTAGACACCTGGGGGCTGCTGTAGAACTGGAACCACTTTAGAAAAAGTCTTCAGCTCGAGATTTTTACAGACACAGGTGGCATGAATTCAGGCTGAAGCCCATGTAAGGGCTGACTTCTGGTTTTAAATTCCTGGGGTAGGGCATTTCCCCTCTGTCCATGCAAGGGTTGTGAAAGGAAAGTTTCCTTGTTGTCCTTTTTTGCACTGGAACACTTTTTTCTTTAATAACAGCTTTACTGAAATATAATTCTCATGCCATAAAATTCATCATTTTACAGTATATAATTCAGTGATTTTTAGTACATTCACAGAGTTGTGCAACCACTACCACTATCTAATTTTAGAACATTTTCATCACTCCATCCCCATTAGCAGTCACTTCCCAGTCCTTCCTTCCCCTAGCCCCTGACAACCACTAATCCACTTTCTGTGTCTATGGATTTGCTTATTATGGACACTTTATAGAAATGGAATCATATTGTATGTGGCCTTTTAAAAGTGGCTTCTTTCACTTAAGATAATATTTAAAGGTTATATATGGCCACTTTCATATTTCATTCACTCTCACAATTCAGGGTATAGCCCTTGACGTCCTAACTTTACCTGAGTGTGACCTTGTGATTAAGTTTTGGCCATCAGAATGTGAGCAGAAATAAGGTATTTCACTTCTAGGTCATTTTCTTAAAGGAAAGCTGCTTGCCTTCTTTTTCCTTTTTCCCCATTTCCATAGTCTGGCACAAGGTCTTGGTGATGGTGAGTTGGCTGAAACTACGTAAAGAGTATAGTCTTCAAATTAACAGAGAAAGAGAGTGGAGACCTAGCTCCCTGATCATCTTCTGGTGCACAGCCACAGGGTTAGTACCTCTGAAATACTGAAATTTATTGAAATAAACTTCTCTGTTGAGGTTGGTCTTTCAGTTATATCAGTTTAGCCTGTGTGCTAATGTAATGAGAACACAGTGTCATTTATTTTGTCATTTGCCTACTGATTATTATTCCAATATTTTTAATAATACTACTGCTGCCATGAACATATATATCTCCGACTTCCTCTCCAATTATCTCCTTATAACACAATTCTAGAAGTAGGGTTGCTCGTTACCTATAATGTGTGGACATTATTAAGCCTCTTGACACATGTCTACAAATTTCCATTTAGAAAGACGTCTTGTTTTACTCTCAACATCAGTGCAGAAGAGTGCTTTGTTTGCTCACTTAAAAAAACTTAAAAGATAATAACCTAAAAAGTGCTATTTGGTAACCTGCCTAGGGTAAATAATAGTAAGTAACGAATAGTGAAAACTATTCATTTTATTATTTGTATAAGTTCTGATGCTAACAAAACAACAACACACATCTCTTCTAGTGACTTAAAGTAAGCATCCCTAAGCCTTTCAACTGGGAAACAATGGTAAAAATTGTATTATGTTTGCAATATAATTATCTTTAAATACATTGAAAATGCTAACATTTTCAGCATACGCTGAACTTATTTTGGATTTCTGACTTGCATTTCCTGAGCTATATTTATAATGTTATTTTCCCATTTCAGCTCAATATTTTCTCATTTATATTGTGGTTCTGTAGCAGAAAATGGTTTTCTCTTTTCATAAGCAACAGCAATTGTGAAAAATATTGTAAGTGATGATTCGACACAAAACGAGGAGCTAATCCAATAACCCATCTCTTCTAAAGTAGCTAAATATTTCAGTGGGTTTCACAAAGATGATGAAGACAACAGCAACCCTAATTTTTGTTGTCTCATGTTGGTAGCTTTTATTCTGTAAGAATGATAAATACCATCAGATAATCTAATCATAGTCCAAGATGCAAGTGTGCTTTAAAATAGAAGTTAATGAATACATGTTATAGGCCAGTTACAGTAAACACAGATATACACAAACACTGAAAACCGGTCATGAGTCAACCTACACATCCCATCCGTATGAATATAAAAGCTATCGTTTTCATTAAAATCTACCTCAAACATGATTTTTATTCAGGGCTGTGGGAGGCAGCCTGCAGGATGTCCCTCAATGATCCCACCTCATGGTACTCATGCCCTTGTGTAGCTCCCACTGAATAACCTATGTAACTATTCTTGTGGAATGATGGAGCATGAATTCTGAAGCTAGTTAATAAAAGATATTATGACTTCTGCCCGCCTCTCCCACATCACTCGCTCTGGAAACCAGCTGCCATGTCATGAGGACACTCAAGCAGCTTAATAGGGAGCTCCACAGGAAGAGAAAATACAGCCTGACAACCAGCATTGACTGGCCAGCTGCAGTCAAGCCTTCAAATGACAGCAATCTCTGAGTGACACTGAACCAGAACGTCTCAGCTAAGTTGTTTCTGGATTCCTGATCCATAGAAACTGTATGGCACAATAAGTGTTTATTGTTTGAAGCTGCAAAGGTTTAGGGTTATTTGTTACATAACCTGAAGAAGAAACTGAAAACAAAAGGTGACACCTTGATAGTAAATTAAAATCTATATTCCCAAGCAACTTTTGATTCATCAAAAATTTATAACATCCCTATCATATATAAGAAGAGTCCTTTAACTTCTAACTGTAAAGCTGGTGCTTCTCTCCTGCGTAGACCATCCAGCCTTCTGTGTTCAGCCTCCTTGCAAGGCACATACATACACCTCCCAGGACACCCCACCCCAGGCTAGCGCGAAGGCAGAGGAGAGACTCACGAGATACATCAGCTCCATTCTGGGCTTTCCTGAGCTCTCAGTACATTTCCCATAACACCTCTGTATAACCATAAAAACCTCTCATACTCCTTTAGCACTAAATGAAGCTTAAAATACTTTGTAAATGGTCCCCAAAATAAATCAGGGTAATGAAACAAAGGTACTGCCTGTCTTCAAATTATATGCAATTGCACCATCCCTACTCCCTATTCCCACCTCAGGAAAGTCACAACCACCTGGAGAATTGCAATGATGTTTTTAAATTTCAAAATTAACTTTAATTTCAAAATTCAAGAAAATTAACGTTCTTTAATTTTGAACATTAGCACCCCCACGGTACACTTTTATAGGGACTGATCCAGAGTCATCTCTAAAATTACAGTAAAAATAAGCTTCACTTCCACTGCCGCTGGCAGAGTAAACCAAAGAAAGGAAACAAGTATGACAGCTCAAAAAAAATCTGAAGTTTAGCTAGCAGCTGGGTCAAAAGGATTGGAAAAGTCAAGGCTACAAATTGGTCTGTACAACTAATAGCAATTCAAAAGGTGGAAAATTCATCTCAGTGAAATGCAGCAACTGAGTGATTTTAAAGTAAGGCCTATTATACAAAAACATGCTCAGAGACCAAGACAGATAATATCTTCACAGCACTCAAGTCTGACAACTGAGGCGGGTTGGTTGAATCATGAGTTCACTTGACTCAGAAAGAAATTTGGTAGAACTTTCAGCTCATTGGTCCAGAGAGAATCAAATTTATAACAGCATAATTTGTAAACTGTCAGAATCCTTAGAGTATGAATTTGTTCCCAATCTGCTGTGGAGCAGCTGATACATACAAAATACATAATGAAGATTGATGCCCAGCTTTTTCTGTGGTTCCATGAAAAACAGATCCTTGCTGAGAAAACTTATATACAGTATTTATTGTAATATTTAGTTGGACCTATTCCAATCTTCTTAGGACATGACAAAAATCAGGGCAACTCTAAAACTGCCATTGAGCTTCCCTACCCAGGCATCCATCTTCAAATCCTTGGCATTTTTGCAGAAAGGTAGTTGGTACTGACATGCTTTGAATGAAATTTGTAAACAGAAGAAATATTCGTGGCTAAAATCTCTTCTGGGAATGGTATAAATTGGAATGCAAAGTATGCTGAGTAAGATTTCGCAGGGCTATTTCCAAGGGGGGCAGGCTTGGAAGAACTGGGGCTGCCGTGGGTAGCAGAGTCAGAAACAAACATAGAAGCTCCCCCAGAGATGATGACAATCTACTTGAGAGGGCCAACTTGGTGGCCTAGCCTAATTTCCCCTGGTACAAAGATAAGATTCAAAATTGATAATAGTCCATTTTAAGATTATTTAAAAGGCAGCTGAATAAAAAGATTACTAGAGCAGAAAAATTCACCAAAGGTACCAGTGCTGGGAGCAAGAGGATTTAATTGGGAGTCAGCTGACTTATTTTCTTGTCCCAGCTCAGCCATTAATTAATTGCTCTTGTAAGCTTTAGCAAATCATTTAAAATGTCTGGGATTTGGTTTCCTCATCTGTATAATGAGAGGACAGGACAAGAATCTAGGACTTACTAGTTTGTACAAAATCAATATTGTGTTGAGGAAGATTCTCAGGCTGCTTGGAAACCCATTAGGAAAGGAGACGGTAATCAATTAGTAATGTCTGCCAGGACAAGGTGTGGTGGAAGAATGGCTGGAGAAGT
Organism: Equus quagga; assembly: GCF_021613505.1. Lineage (NCBI taxonomy): Eukaryota > Metazoa > Chordata > Mammalia > Perissodactyla > Equidae > Equus > Equus quagga. Next base: position 19,583 of record NW_025792096.1, on the reverse strand, counting down.
GCACAGCCATTAGACTCTATCATCTTTAAGGGCACTTACAACTAGAACATTCTATCATTTATTCATTGAACACCACTAGCCAGAAGACCCATTGACAGGTTATTTCAACAAAACTACACCTTTAGGAAATATAAAGAGCTGAGTAACAAACAGAAAGAAAATTCTTTATTGTTAAAGACTGTTAATTCAAAGAGGTAATAATGACTGTATCAAAGCAATGGATGTTCAATTAAAAAAAATAAACAATTTTAAAAAATGGTAAGTACTAGGTTACACAGATACACAGATAAAACTCCAAGATCATGATCAGAAGATGGCTTTGCATTTCACAGGCCTGAGGCAATATTAACTGTCACAGGTATAAGAGCTGTCATAGGTATAATAGCAAGTACTTCATTAAAGCCCCTATACTTGGCCTGTTACATCATTGTAAAATTCTAAACAGCTAGAGCAGCATTTTAAAACTGATGTAAGCTTTACATCGTAAATTTGAAAAGAAAATGCAATAAGAAATAGAGCGGGGAATGGACTGCCACATTTTTAATCAGTAGCATTGCCGCTGTTATTAGTCTATTTCTCAAGTGCTATCAGTTAACAAAAGCTTAGTTAAAAATGTAGATTAATCAAACAACAAATCAGAAATGATTTAAAGTAATTTTAGGCCAGACAATTTACACATTCATAAAAAATACTTTAAAGTACTTTTTGATGAAGTTGTAAAAAAATAGAAGTATAGGGAAACCACACTGAAATGAATTCAAATGCATTTCTTTATGAGACTTAGCACTAAGTTATCTGACCATAGTGGATGGCCTGTCCTTGGATCAAGGGTATGTGAAACCCAGTGGCAAGAGAATATGTTAATGATAAATATCAATATCACTGACTTTTTCAAGGTAATAAAACCTGCTTAAGTCCATATGATAGTTTGAGCTTTACTTGAACACTGAGAATAAAATAAAATTGCTATTCAAAAAAATAAGCAAAATCTGTCTTCATAAATTCTTGGAAACCTAGATTACGCTAATATATTTTTTCTAATAAACATCACCAAATATCATTTTGTAATAGAATGAACAAAACTATAAACATTTAAGGTCCTTTTTTTTCTTTTGGTCCCAGAATCCATCTTTAAGCATCTGAATGGGAACAATATTTTTCTTACTTCCAAGCTAATCTTTTAAAACTCTGATTTTGGATTTACTTTTAAATCTATTAAATACATATGTTGTTTGAGATTTTCTGGCTCTAGGGATAGTGTTAAGTTATTCTGACATATCTTTGGCCTTAAAATAGGTTGCTATTTGTAACACTGGAAACAATGGACTAAATTATTTACCCATTGAAAAAAAATATTTTTTGAGCCAGGTACCATTCTAGGTGCTAGAGCAGTGAACAATACAGAAGTTTCTGTCTGCACAGTTTATATTCTAGCAGTTGAAGATAGCTAGTAAATAAGGAAGCAAATAAATAATTTCAGGTAGTGGTAGTTGACATGAAGAAAAAAATACCAGAGTGATAAGACAGAGAAAAATGAAGTGGAATCAGGCATTTGACTAGCTAGTCAGGGAAAGGAGAGCCAGCTTCATGAGGATGTGACACGTATGACTGCACAGAACCCCACACTTAGAAGAGCTGACACATGGTTTAATGCTCTGCTGTCACTTCCTGAAACTTTTAATAAGAGGCCTTGCACGTTCCTTTTACACTGAGCCCTATGTAGCCAGGTCTTGCAGAGAAGTACGATTGTGTTTTTTTTAAAAAACATTTTATTCAAGCACCCAGTAAACATCAAACCTCCAGTGCTCCCCCACCCTCTGTGAATTCTTCTCATGTAGACATGGGTCTACCGGAAGGAAGTTGTGTCTGCTGACGGCTCCGATGGTGAAGAATGACGACACAGTGGCCTCAAAGGTACAGAGAGTTTTGTATCTGACATCCTTAAAACCAAGACACAGGGTATTTTACTTCCAAAGTGAAGAGTGCGTGTTCCGCCCTAGCTGTCAATCCAGAAAGTATGCACTACGGAAGGATCCATGTGGACTCGGCACAGTTCTTCTCATACACGATCTCCCTTGAGTGAGGGGGGAGTCTAACTACAAAACGTGCCATTTTCAAAGCACTCATTTAAAGCATTATTATTATTATTTCAAAGCATTATTTAAAGTGTGTGAGGATGAAAAGTAGAACTCTGCAACTTATCTTAAAAGAAAGCGCAAGTTCCAGGAGTTTTTGTTGTCTGACTAACAGAACACGCAAATTCAGGCAGTGAGGTCCTCAAGGAATGACATGCATCTTTCCCTGTTGTCTGCCCTGTGGTCCTGTATCTCCTAAGCACTTATTATATTTCCTTTAAAGATATAAGACACTTACTTTGCTTACAAATGCAATCCAAGTGTGAATAAATAAATGTATTATCTCTTAACACCCCCCTTCCATGTTCCTTTAAATAGAAAAATGTGCTAAATCTCCCTTCATATCCTGTTGGGCGACAGCTGCCTCACCTATGGTTTTAAAAACAGACTGTAACTCGATCTTCTGAAATCCTTTCTTGAACTGCAGCTCATTCTGTTGAAGAAGTCCTGGGAAAGAAGTCCTATTGATATTGTTGGTAGTCTCCAAAAGGTGAGGACGGTAATTGGGCTGAAGGCAACTGGGAGGGGTTTTCAGCAAACTGAGGACCACTGGGAAATTGTGCAGAGGCAAATCTTGTCAACAAGATACCAGCTCCTTCAGTTAAAGCTAGGAGAATGCCACCCATCGCGGCTGACCCGACCATGGCCACTGGTCCATTTCTCCTGGCCAGGATGGCTCCTGTTAAGGCACCACTTGTGATGGAGTTCCAGGGGGTCTTCCTTCCCTCTGACCTGAACCATACTGGAGTCAATCATGGAAAGCTCCCCAAACTGCAAAGCTCCCTCCCAGCTGCGGAGCCCTGGTTTTAGCAGCTGTCAAACTCGTGTGCAGTCTGTGGTTTACTCCCACTGGAGAATTGCGAAAGCCTTTGATTGCTTGAAAGATACCACCACCTATAGTATCTATCGTAAAGGCCCCCCCCCCACCCCCAGTCATCCACAATTTGCCAGGGGCATGGCTCCCATGCATACTCCTCCATCTTGGCTCCAGCAGCCGAGAAGTAAGGTCTGAATGACAAAAAGGGGCTAGATCTATGCGACAACAGTGGAAGGACATTCTTTGAGAGGGAACAGCGATATTCTGTTGCTGCAAAACAGCAGGGTGTCTCAATCTTGACATATTTGAGAAACAGAAAGAAGACTAAGTCGATTGATGCATGGAAGTAAGAGAAATGCAGTCGTAGCAGATGAGGCCAGAGAAGTACTTAAGGGCCAGTTCATATAGTTTTGTAGGAGACTGGATTTTTATGTACGCACAAGGATAGTGTACCTGATGATAAGGTGTATGAAAAGAAAAATCCACCCACTGGCAGAGAGACACGAGAAAACGTGTCTGTTTTGGTGTAAACTGAGGTTGAAACACTATATATTATGTGCTTGTGTGGGTGTATGTCTTGTGAATATATATACACACATATATATATAACTATATATATTTAACTATCTTGAGCATTTATATCCATAGACCAAATATCATATCCGATTGAGGTTTCTTAGTGTACGATGAATAATCTAGGAATGTCCAATTAGAGGCACTAACACAAAAATATGTCCTAGGACAGTTAACCTAGTAGAAGGGCAACTCAACCAGAGTGGAGTTAACCAAGATCATTACATATGAAAAGAGGCCTCACTGTCGTTATCTTCCATGGGCCCCCTGGGATACTAGGAAGACAGAAATTTCTAAATTTATTTGTAATAACGTTTGGAAAAGAGGAGGAATGTACCGCCACCCCACGGGCCCCCACCTAAAGTACAGGGCACAGGGCAACCACTCTAGGTGCCCTTTTACGGGACCAGCCTGCAGGCTGGTGACAGTCCTGCAGTATCTAACAGAAGCAAATGCAAAAACATCTCTGGAACGACAAGATCTTAACTCAGGCTATACAGGGCTGCCACAGATAAAACTGTGCTGAAAATGAACTTACGTTACAATTACACAGAACACATAAGGAAACAGTCTACTGTGATCAATTGCCAGTAGATGATAACAGCAGACAACAACAAATAGAATCAGAGTTGCAAAAACTTTAGACTGTCAAACTATCACCTAGAAGCAAAAAATTAAGCATGATTCAATGATTTAAATGAGATATCTAAAATACGCAAAAATGAAACACTATAAAAATATTCAGATTTGAAAAAGAATCAAATATAACATCAAAAAATATCTATAGTCATAGAAAAAAACCCTTCATAGATGTGCTAATCAGCAGATTAGACCTCGTGAAGAAACTTAGAGAACTGGAGGAAGGATCTGAGAAAATTCCCCAGAACATGACACTAAGAAAGATGACATAAGAGACAGAGAGGGCAGAGGTCAACAGGCACGTCACTGGAATGCCAGAAAGACAGAAGCCGGAGAGCTTGAGGAGGGATAATATTAGAAGACACAGTGTCTGGGAGTTTTTCATAACTGATGAAAAACAACACTCTCCATATTTAGAAAGAACATTTACTCCTTAGCAGGATAAATAAAATTAAATTTGCATCAAGGGATGTCACTGTGAAACTACGGAATCCTAAAGAAAAGGACCAGAGCTTAAAAGCATCCAAAGATGGCAAAGACCACTTCAAAAGGAAAGAACCCCCTGGTGGCAGACCGTTCAGAAGACCCTGGAATAATACTTTGAAAGTACGGGGACAAAAGAAGCGTCAGTCTAGATTTCTCGCTCTAGGTTACCATGATTTAAGAGGGACAGAAAAATAAAGTAAATTTTCAGATACAGCTTGGGAGACTCTACCACGAATACTCTTGCAGAAAAGCTTCTAAGGATACAGAATATGTATATTTCTTCTTACATATTCGCATATCTATGAACATGAGCTCAGAAAATAGAAAAAGATGAAACAAGAAATTATGAACAAAAAACTAGTGTGAATGTGCATAAATGTAAACAAGCTGTGACTTGAAGAGACAGCTGGTTAGAATGGTGGGAAAAAACACCATATATGCTCTTGAGAAGACACATAAACATATGGATGCAGACAGTTGCAATATTTATGAAGAAAAAAGATATAACAAATATTAACAAAAAGAAAACTGGTGAAACTACACAATAATAGACATAATGGATTTTAAGGCAAAGATAGTTATTAAGGATTAAGGGTACTTAATAATAAAGGGTTCATTTCATCACAAAAATATAATAGTTCTAATCTTGTAAATGCCTGATTGAATATACTTCAAGCTATAGAAGGCAACACTGCAGGATGTCAAAGAAAAACTGACAACTTCATAATCATAATGATAGAGTTTAACATTCATTCTCAGAAACTGTTAGATTAATAATAATAATAATCTGTCAAAACCAATTTATTTACCAAACTAATGTAATGCTTATTAAATAGCTTTAGTATTCCCTGATTCCTCTGCTCTTAGCTTATTCTGCCACTTGTGGTAATGCAAGATAAAATAAAGGTGATACAGATTGGGTAATTAACTGATTTACCCAAGAAATATTTACTACAGGACCTCGAGGCTCCAGGCACTGTTCTAGTCTATGGTGTCACAGCACTAACAGAAAAGGTCACTGCTCTCCTGGAGCTTACATTCTAGATGGGCACACAGAAAACTAACAGATAACCATATAAAACGTTAAATGTGTATGTTTAGACATTAAATGTCAACATAGTAATATAAATACTAAAAAGAAAATTAAAGCAGAGTGAGTAGTGCAGGAGTTGGGTGCATAGTTTGTTACCTTACAGGGCTCTCAACTAAGCACCCGATGCCCAGGAGATGAGGGAGCAGAGAAGCAAGAGGGTGCTCCCTGCAGGTCTCTGAAGGGACAGCTGTCCAGGCAGGTAGGAAAGCCAAAGAGGGAAGCCTGCTCCGCCTCTGCAAGAACAGCCAGAACTGAGGCTGCAGTGGAGGGAGTGAGGGAGACAGCGTTGGGAGGGCAGCTCAGAGAGGTGTGTGTCGGGGTGCTCAGAGGGTGCAGCACTTTCTAGGGTGCGGTTTTTATTCTCAGTGATGTGGGAAGCCATTGCAGAGTGAATGGAAGAGCAGTGTGATCTGGCTTCCAGTTTTAAAGGGTCACTGTGGCTGTTTTGTGGAGAACACGGTGGTGGGGAGGGTGCGGGGGCCAGGGCTGAAGCAGGGAGCCGGGCAGGAGGCTTCCGTAGTAATCCAGGGGCAAGACAACAGTGGCCGAGACCAGGGCGCAAGCAGGAGAAGGGACAGGAGGAGAGGGATTCTGGGTCTATCCTGAAGATGGACAAAGGATGAGTCTTTCCAGGCAGCAGCAGCCACCCATGTTATACTCTCTCAGGTTCTTAATGCCTCGGATTTGTTTTTCTTTTCAGCTTCTCCACTCCCATAGGCTATTGGGTCTGAAACAACTGTATTTAAAAACTGATCAACTGCAACATGCTTTTAAAAAAAAAGCTTTGAAGAAGTTGTAAATACTGCTGAGAGCTCTCTTTGAAAATCCATTCCGCATAAATAACCTGCTCATTAAAAGGCAAAGGGAGTGAAGGGCATTGGGGGGTGGCACCTCCTCAGTAACTCAGGCACCAAGGAAACTGGATCTGAGCGGGCAGGTCAGAGGCAAGGTCTTAGACAAATGGCAGAGAAAGAGGAGTTTCCTGGCCCTTTCTCCACTGTTTGCTGAACAGAAAAAGGAAAGATAGCTGAATGGTTGTTTTGGAGACACAGGCAGACAGCAGAAAGCTGTGCACAGAATCTGCCTAGTTCCACAGTTAACTGGACAAACCAGCAAGAGACAAAGTCTAGTGTATTCATTAAACACGTGCCTCAGTAATAGCAGCTTTCCTGCAATTTTTACAGCATTCTTTCTGATGCTGACTGCTGTATGAGAAAGCTTACAGTGACAAAATCTTAGCTACAGCAGAGGAGAGGATTTAAAAATCACAAAACCAATCAGTAGAAGAATGTATAATACAGTTTCACAAGGGCTCCTGAGAATGGGATTTCACGAACTAAAAATTAAGAAAAAGACTGCTGACAAATTTACATTTCAGAATTGACTCGTCTGATCTTGCCTGGAACCTCTGAAGCTGAAAAGTTAGACCAAAAGCTCTCAGTCTGCTTGCAAAGGGAATGAAGAACCAAACCTTTGCCCAACAAATTGTAAGGCGCTCTTAAGGTGAATATCTAACTGACGGGCGGTGCCCGAGGAATCGCCCTTTTCCATGATAAAATGGTGTTCTGTCCCTTTCTCCTAAATGCTACTGGATGCATTTTCCCCTGGACTCTAATTAGAAGCTATGCAGGATGCTGACTGCATTTATCATTACCTGCAAACTATAAAATGTCCATCAAAAGTCAGGTTCTCAGTTGTGAGCAAATCTAACCCAAGATAGACCTCGGTGCTACATAAGTGAAACTCCACTGTACTTGCAAAGATAGAACTTCCTCAAGCAAACGTCCTTATGGTTAAACAGACTCAGGAAAAAGATCTGAAAGTACTTCAGACAGTATACAAAGAGGTAATATTGCAAAATTTGAGAATTCTCTAAAGTGCTTAAATTTTGGGGGGAAACATAATTTAGTTGTTAGAAGTTTTGTCATGTAATGATGAAATCAAACTATTTGAAAATAACTTTCTAGAAGTTAAAACTGCAAACAACCCAGATGGCCTTCAACGGGTGAACAGTTAAACAAACAATGGTACATCCAGTACCACGCAATACTAGTTAGCAGTAAAAAGGAACAAACTATTGTTACGTCACCATGAATCTCCAGGGAATTATGCTGAGAAAAAAGCCAATCCCCAAAGGTTACACACTGTACAATCCATTTATTAAATATTCTTGAAATGATGAAATTATTGAAATGGAAAAGATATTAGTGGCTGTCAGCGGTTGAGGACAGGGGTGGAGAGGTTTGGGGGGAGGGGAGCAGGAGGAAAGTGGGTGTGGTTATAACAGAGCAATACCAGGGATCCTTGTGGTGATGGCATTGTATCTTGACTGTTCTGGTGGATACAAACCTACACATGTGACAGCACACACACGTGTGATAGAACACAAACTGGGGAAGTCGCTAAATAAGATCGGTGGACTGCAACAATGTCAGTATCCAGGTTGTGCTACTGTGGTATAGTCACATGCAAGATGTTATCATTGAGGGAAACTGGGCAAAGAGTACATGGGATCTCTTTCTATTATTTCTTAAAACTATATGTAAATCTAGAATTATTTAAAAGTAAAAAGTTTAATTTGAAAAAAGTAAAGAGTGGCTGGAAGACTTGATAAACATATCAGTTTGACTACTGATTCACTGTCAAAGGTAAACTGATAAAGCTTTTCAGAATTTGGCTTTTAATAACAGTATCAGGAGAATCTTGCAGTGGCTAATGGTGTCACCAAATGCTGCTTACTAAATGTAGAATTATTCTGCCCTTTGAAAATAGCTAGAAAAATACAGTTTTGTATGTTAGGGCAACTCTTAGAAGCCAAGTAATCCAGGAATTCAGTCACCTATTGATGTATAACATAAACTCATTTTAAGTGTGTAAATCAATGAGTTTTGAGAATGTATAGACCCGTGTAACCACCATCACCACAAAGAAGATATTGAGCATTTCCATAGCTCCAAAAAGTTCCTTCATGTCCAGTCCTAGTGAATAACTTATCTGCTTTTGGTCACTAGAGACTAGTTTTGCTTTTCGAGAATTTCATATAAAGACAACTATATAGTACATATTGTTTTGTGTCTAGATTCTTCTGTCTAGCATAATGTTTTGAAATTCTACCAGGTTACTGGACATAGCAGTCATTCATTTTGATTATATCTGGGTGGTATTTAACTGTACAGATGTACCATAATCTGTTTATCCATTCACTTATTGAAGTAACATTTGGGGTAGTTTTCAGTTTTGTCAATTACGAAGAAGGCTGATATGAACAAGAGCATAGAAACCTTTGTTGGGCATGTTTTATTTCACTTGAGTGAATATGTAGTAGCTAAATTACTGGATTGCACAGAAAATTACGATAAACTTTATAAGAAACTTCCAAAATGATTTCCAAAGTGTTTGTACCAATTTACACTCCCACCAGCAGCATGCTTCACAACCTCACCAACACTTAGTATTGTCCATCTTTTCCTTTTAGCTATTCTGGTGGGTGTGCTGTGTTATCACACTGTTTTAATTTTGATGAACTCCAATATATCATCTTTATCTTTTCTTTTCTTGTTTGTGCTTTTTGAATCCTATCTAAAAATTATCTGCCTCGTCTGAAGTCACAAAGATTTCCTCCTATGTCTTCTTATACAAGTTTTATGATTTTAGCTTTTAAATTTAGGTCTATGATCCATTTTAAATTATTTTTTGTTTATGGTGTGAGGTAAGGATTGAGGTCCATTTCCCCCTGATACTGACAGACAACTGTTCTAGCACTATTTGTTGAAAAGACTATCCTTTCCTCACTGAACCAACTTTCTATCTTTGTGGAAAATCGATTGGCCATACATGTATGGATCTATTTCTGGACTCTATTCTGTTTCATTCATGTATACATCTGTTCTACCAATTCTATGTTGTCTTGATTACTGTAACTTTATAGTAAGTTTTGAAATCGTTTAAGCCAAATCCTCTTGTTGTCCTTTTTCAAAAATGCTTTGGCCACTCCAGTTCTTTTGCATTTCCAAATAAATCTTAGAATGAACTTGCCATTTTTTACAGAATAGCCTGTTAGGATTTTAATTGGGATTATTTGAATGTATAAATCAATTTGGAGAAGACTGATATCTCAACAACATTGAGTCTACTAATTCAAGAGCCTGGTATATTTCTCTAGCTAGTTCTTCTTCAATTTCATTCAGCAATATTTTGTAATGTTCAGTGTAGTGATCTTGATATTTCTTGTTAAATTTATCTTTAAGAATTTATATGTTTTGATGGTAGTATAATTAGCCTTGCTTTAAAACCATTTCATTTGCCAGTTGTTAATAAATAAAATCTATTTTTGTACATTGACATTTTTCTGAGATCTTGATAACTTCACTTATTTGTTCTAGTAGTTTTTTTTTTTTTTTTTTTGCTGAGGAGGATTCCCCATGAGCTAACATTTGTTGTCAATCTTCCTCCTTTTGCTTGAGGAAGATTTGCCCTGAGCTAACATCCATACCAATCTTCCTCTATTCTGTGTGTGGGTCACTGCCACAGCATGGCTGCCAACGAGCAGTGTAGGTCTGCACCCAGGAACTGGACCTGGGCCACTGAAGCAGGGTGTGCCAAACTTAACCACTAGGCCCTGGGGCTGGCCCCTGTTCTGGTAGCTTTTATGCAAAAATGACGTCAACTGAAAATAGAGTACATCTTCCTTTCCAACCTGTATGCCTTGTCTTGCCTTATTACACTGGCTAGGACCTCCAGTAAAATGTTGCACAGAAGTGGTAAACTGGACATGTTTACATTGTTACTAATCTTAGAGGGAAATATTTCGTTTTTCACCATTAAGTATGAAGCTGGTAGTAGGTTTTTCACAAATGTCCTTTAAAAGGTTGAGGACATTTCCCTCCAATCCTAGCCTTCTGAGAGTTTTTATCATAAATGGATGTCGAACTTCGTCAAATTCTTTTTTCTGCATTTATTGAGATGGTATCCTTTATTCTTTACATATGATGAATTATATCAATTGGTTTCAAATGTTAAATCACCCTTGCATTCCTTTATATTGCTAGATTCAATTTGAGAATTTCTATGTGTATACATATAAGGAATATTGGGATGTTGGTCTGTAATTTTTCCCTTCTTGTAGTTTTTGTATGGTTTTGGTACCAAGATGATATCAGCCTTATGAGTTGGGAAGTTGTTCCTCCCACCTCCCCCAGCTATTTTCTAAAAGAGTTTATGTAGGATTAAGATTATTTCTTCCTTAAATATCTGTTATTCACCAATAAAGCCATCTGGGTCTGGGGTTCTCTTTTTGGGGAGGTTATTAATTATAAACTTGATTTTAAAAATAGATATAAGAAGACTTAGGTTTTCTATTTTTTATGTGTCAGTTTTGGAAATTTGTGTCTTCAAAAATTTTGCTGGGGGCTAGCCTGGTGGCGCAGTCATTAGGTTCACACGTCTGCTGCAGTGGCCCAGGGTTCTCTGGTTTGGATCCCAGGTGTGGACCTATACACCGCTTGTCAGGCCATGCTGTGGCAGGCGTCCCCACATATAAAGTAGAGGAAGATGGGCCCGGATGTTAGCTCAGGGTTAGTGTTCCTCAGCAAAAAGAGGATTGGCAGCAGATGTTAGCTCAGGGCTAATCTTCGTCAAAAAAAAAAAAATTGTTCATTTCATCTAAGTCCTCTCTCTTAATTCTAATAGTGGTGAGTTATGACGTCTTCTCTCTTTTTTTCCCCCTTGATGAGTCTAGGCATAACTTAGTCAACTTTACTGACCTCTTAAAAAATAGCTTTCGATTTCACTTACTTTATTTACTGAGTTCCCATTTTTCTATTTTATTGATTTCGGCTCTGTATTATTTCTTTTCTTCTACTTTGGGTTTTATTAGTTATTCACTTTCTAGCTTCATAATTGGAAGTTTAGATCCTTGATGATTTTAGGCTTTTCTCATTTTCTAATATAATTATTTTAAACTATACATTTGTCCTGAGCATTGCTTTATGCTGCAACACAACATTTTTTATATATTTTCACTGGGTTCAAAATATTTCCTAATTTATCTTTTGATTTCTTCTTTATACCATGGATTACTTGGAAGGGTGATTGTTTAATTTCCAAATATTTGGGAATTTTTGCAAAAGCCTTTTTTTTTTTTTACTGATTTCTAAGTTAATTTTATTGTGGTCAGAGAATGCACTTTGCATGAATTACAGGATATTTTTCAGACTTGTCTTATAGCCCAGAATACTGTAGATCTTAGTAATGTTCCATATTCATTTGAAAAAAACTATGGATTCTGCTGTTGTTGGGTGGAATGTCCTGTAACTGTCCAGTTGGTTGACAGTATTGTTCAAGTCTTCTGTGCCTTTACTATTTTTATCTATTTGTTCTATCAATTACTGAGAGAGAGTAGTGAAAAACTCTCCAATTAATTGTGGATTCAGTTTTTGCTTTATGCATTTTTTGAAGCCCTACTATTACAGAAATATACATTTAAGATTCTTATGTCTTCTTGATGAACTGGCCTCTTTGCAGCCTTCTTTGTCTAATATTAACAAAACCACTCCAGTTTTCATATGAGTAGTGTTTGCATGGTATGTCTGTTTCTATCCCTTTACTTCTAACCCATATATGTCTTTATATTTAAATTACTGTCCCCTCCCCCAGACAGCAAATAGTTAAGTCTTGCTTTTTTTAATCCACTTGGGCAATTTCTGCTTTTTATTTGGAGTTTCTAGACCATTTACATTTAACGTAATTTATCAATATAGTTGGTTTAAATCTACTATCTGTTTCTTTTATATTTATCCCATCTGTCCTTTGTTACTTTCTCTTCTTTAAGATTTCTGTTGCCTTAATTGCATATATTTTCACAATACATTTTATGTTATTTCTCCTGTTTGCTTCTTAACTACCATTTTTTGCTTTAATTTTTAGTCATTGATCTAGGCCAGCATTTATTTTGATATAACCTGTTCCTTTATTATACATTCAAATATATTCAAAAGACTACCAGTATAACTCATATACACATTTTATACTGATATATCCATAATGAACTTTCAACACCTATAAATACATTGCCAGTTCTTTTCATCTAAACCCCCACTAACTCTCACCTCTTCTAGATTATTCTGAGGCAAATGACAGATAACATATTATTTCATCTGTAACTATTTCTGTATGTATCTCTGCAAGGACTTTTTAAAAATATGAAAACAATAGAATTTTTCCATTGAAAAAATTAACAATAATTTCTTGATAGCATTAAGGAGCCTGTCACTGTTCAGATTTCCCTGATTGTCTTTTAAAAAGAATTTTTTCACAATTTGTTTGAATCAAGATTTAAATAAGGTCATTCCTTGCAAATGTTTTTTTTTAACTGGGGGGGGGTGAAAAAGATTCAGTAAGATTTAAAAACACTGCTGCTGCCACTACCATCCCTGAATCCAAGTAGGCCTGCTGTTTGAGTTAAAATTTTAAATAATAATTAAAAAGATTTAATTTGCAATATTAATTAAACAGAGCTCCTATACTACACATATTTTAAATTGGAGTATCCATTTTACATTGAAGAATATCATTCTTGGGAATTCTCTGAAGCCTACAATGCCACATCTTAGGTAACACTCCATCTTTTGACAGCTTCAATTTTGGACCATTTCCAATATGAGTGATTTCCTATTACTTCATCAATATTATATTGCCAAATTCTGTAAGGCCATAATAACATCTTCCAAGAGGAGGGAAACTGATCAGGAATACTCTCTTAAATTTTGCCTGCACTGTTTTATTTATGACAATTAAGAGTTAAAGTGACTTAAAAATGTGAAGACTAGGGACTTCAAAAAATTAACCATTCTGACGTAGATTCTATTTCTGGAGTTTTAATGACATTGCTTTACCTCCCAAGGAAATGAGCTAGAGATGTAGAGACAGCAATTGATAGGTTATGAGGACTAAGCTAATCAAAGATATTTAATAAATTATTCATAATTTCCTCATTGGACCTTTTTTTTTATTAGCCTAAACTTTTTACAAATCAAAGGTAAATTGAAAAACTCTATTACTTTAGGGAAAACACAAAAGGGCTTGAGAGCTGATTTTATTATGTCAAATAACATACTCTCTAAAGAAATTTAATTAAGATTCTGATTATACTAAGCATTGTCATAATTGTATAAGATTTAATGAAAAAGAGTTGATGAACATTTTTACAAACTTAAGAATGAATGCATTTGTACTTAAGTGCATGAGGATTATTAGCTTTGAAAAGTATCTCAGTATATGCTAGCGACAATGAAAGTCACTTCTTACATTTCCAGTCTGGGAAAAATAGTTAACTGTTATTTTAGTTAAATTATATCACGTCCACCATTCTATAAAAGAGAGCCAAATGTCAAATAAATATAGCCAAAAAAGCTGCAGAAGTAGAATAACCTGTTAATGTTCATGTTTCAGAGTCCATTAGTGATATTATGGAGCCATAGATTTCTGAAATACTTTCCCTTCTGTTCTGAGCATTTTTTTTAATTCCAGAAATTCAATTAGATATTCAAGTCTTATTTAATTATCTATACTGTAGACTCTACAGTGTTCCAAAAATCCTAACTGTAACATGAGGCCTACAATGCGTCTTAGACTGATACTGAACTGGTGTGAAACAGTTTCACAAGAATTTGCCTAGTTCTTTTTAATTTGTGTGAACTATGGGTTTGTTTCTTGGTTGGGTCCATGCTTTATTGTCATGCTTCTCAAATTACATATGTTCTGATGTGCCACAGGATAAAATAGCACATTTTCTAGGAATAAAAGTTTTCCTTTTCTCACTGAAGAAAAATCGATGGATAAGTAATAAAAATTGTAATCTTAAACTGAATATGGCTATATTTTAGAATATAAAAGAAAATTCATATGCATTAAAAAAATAAAATACTAGATTAAAAGACAAATAAACCTGCCCTTTCATGGGTCTCTTTGGGCTCTGCTGCCAGAATCTCTGTCCATTTGCCTTTATTTTACTTAGAGAAGTTGGTGAAAAGTAATGCTCTACTGAATTCACAAGAATTCTGAACATTACTTTTTTTTTTTTTGAATTGCTTTTTTTTTTTTATTAATGTTATGATGGATTACAAGCTTGTGAAATTTCAGTTGTACATTTTTGTTAGTCATGTTGTGGGTACACCACTTCCCCCTCCGTACCCTCCCCCCACCCCCCCCTTTTCCCTGGTAACCACCGATCAGATCTCCTTCTCAATATACTAATTTCCACCTATGAGTGGAGTCATATAGAGTTCGTCTTTCTCTGACTGACTTATTTCGCTTAACATAATGCCCTCGAGGTCCATCCACATTGTTGTGAATGGGCCAATTTCGTCTTTTTTTATGGCTGAGTAGTATTCCATTGTGTATATATACCACATCTTCTTTATCCAATCATCAGTTTCTGGGCATGTAGGCTGGTTCCACGTCTTGGCTATTGTAAATAATGCTGCGATGAACATAGGGGTGCAACGGACTCTTGAGATATCTGATATCAGGTTCTTAGGATAGATACCCAGTAATGGGATGGCTGGGTCATAGGGTATTTCTATTTTTAACTTTTTGAGAAATCTCCATACTGTTTTCCATAGTGGCTGTACCAGTTTGCATTCCCACCAACAGTGTATGAGGGTTCCTCTTTCTCCACAACCTCTCCAACATTTGTCGTTCTTGGTTTTGGATGTTTTTGCCAATCTAACGGGGGTAAGGTGATATCTTAGTGTAGTTTTGATTTGCATTTCCCTGATGATTAGCGATGATGAACATCTTTTCATGTGTCTATTGGCAATATTCATATCTTCTTTTGAGAAATGTCTGTTCATGTCCTCTGCCCATTTTTTGATCGGGTTGTTTGTTTTTTTGTTGTTAAGCAGTGTGAGTTCTTTGTATATTATGGAGATTAACCCTTTGTCGGATAAGTGGCTTGTAAATATTTTTTCCCAATTAGTGAGCTGTTTTTTTGTTTCAATTCTGTTTTCCCTTGCCTTGAAGAAGCTCTTTAGTCTGATGAAGTCCCATTTGTTTATTCTTTCTATTGTTTCCCTCAACTGAGGAGTTACAGTGTCCTATAGAAAAGATTCTTTTGAAACTGATGTCAAAGAGTGTACTGCCTATATTCTCTTCCAAAAGACTTATTGTCTCAGGCCTAATCTTTAGGTCTTTGATCCATTTTGAGTTTATTTTGGTGTGTGGTGAAAAAGAATGGTCGATTTTCAATCTTTTGCATGTGGCTGTCCAGTTTTCCCAGCACCATTTGTTGAAGAGACTTTCTTTTCTCCATTGAAGGCCCTCTGCTCCTTTGTCGAAGATTAGCTGTCCATAGATGTGTGGTTTTATCTCTGGGCTTTCAATTCTGTTCCATTGATCTGTGGACCTGTTTTTGTACCAGTACCATGCTGTTTTGATCACTGTAGCTTTGTAGTATGTTTTGAAATCAGGGATTGTGATTCGCCGGCTTTGTTTTTCTTGCTCAAGATTGCTTTAGCAATTCGTGGTCTTTTGTTCCCCCATATGAATTTTAGGATTGTTTGTTCAATTTCTGTGAAGAATGTTCTTGGGATTCTGATTGGGATAGCATTGAATCTGTATATTGCTTTAGGTAGTATGGACATTTTAACTATGTTTATTCTTCCAATCCATGTGCAAGGAATGTCTTTCCATCTCTTTATGTCATCGTCAATTTCTTTCAAGAAAGTCTTGTAGTTTTCATTGTATAGATCCTTCACTTCCTTGGTTAAGTTTATCCCAAGGTATTTTATTCTTTTCGTTGCGATGGTGAATGGGATAGAGTTCTTGAGTTCTTTTTCTGTTAGTTTATTGTTAGTGTATAGAAATGCTACTGATTTATGCACGTTAATTTTATACCCTGCTACTTTGCTGTAGTTGTTGATTATTTCTAATAGTTTTTCTGTGGATTCTTTGGGGTTTTCTATGTATAAGATCATGTCGTCTGCAAACAGCGCGAGTTTTACTTCTTCGTTACCTATTTGGATTCCTTTTATTTTTTTTTCCTGCCGAATTGCTCTGGCCAGCACCTCCAGTACTATGTTGAATAGGAGTGGTGAAAGTGGGCACCCTTGTCTTGTTCCTGTCCTCAGAGGGATGGCTTTCAGCTTTTGTCCATTGAGTATGATGTTGGCTGTGGGTCTATCATATATGGCCTTTATTATGTTGAGGTACTTTCCTTCTATACCCATTTTACTGAGGGTTTTTATCATAAATGGGTGTTGGATCTTGTCGAATGCTTTCTCTGCGTGTATTGAGATGATCATGTGGTTTTTGTTTTTCATTTTGTTGATGTAGTGTATCACGTTGATTGACTTGCGGATGTTGAACCATCCCTGTGTCCCTGGTATAAATCCCACTTGATCATGGTGTATAATCTTTTTGATGTATTGCTGTAATCGGTTTGCCAAAATTTTGTTGAGGATTTTTGCATCTATGTTCATCAGTGATATCGGCCTGTAGTTCTCCTTCTTTGTGTTGTCCTTGTCAGGTTTGGGGATCAGAGTGATGTTGGCTTCATAGAATGTGTTAGGGAGTTCTCCATCTTTCTCAATTTTCTGGAACAGTTTGAGGAGAATAGGTATTAAGTCTTCTTTGAATGTTTGGTAGAATTCTCCAGAGAAGCCGTCTGGTCCTGGACTCTTGTTTTTGGGGAGGTTTTTGATTACCGTTTCTATTTCCTTACTTGTGATTGGTCTATTCAGATTCTCCATTTCTTCCTGATTCAGTTTGGGGAGATTGTAGGAGTCTAGGAATTTGTCCATTTCTTCCAAGTTGTTCAATTTGTTGGCATATAGTTTTTCATAGTATTCTCTTATGATCTCTTGTATTTCATGTATTGTATTTCTGGTATCTGTTGTGATTTCTCCTCTGTCATCCCTGATTTTATTAATTTGAGCTTTCTCTCTTCTTTTCTTGGTGAGTCTGGCTAGGGGTTTGTCAATTTTGTTAATTCTTTCAAAGAACCAACTCTTTGTTTCATTGATCCTTTCTATTGTCTTTTTTGTTTCAATATCGTTTATTTCTGCTCTTATTTTTATTATTTCCCTCCTTCTACTGACTCTGGGCTTTGTTTGTTCTTCTTTTTCTAGTTCCGTTAGGTGTCGTTTGAGGTTGCTTACGTGGGCTTTTTCTTGTTTAGTGAGGTGAGCCTGTATTGCGATGAATTTCCCTCTTAGGACTGCTTTTGCTGCATCCCAAATGATTTGGTATGTCGTGTTCTCATTTTCATTTGTCTCCAGATAATATTTGATTTCTTCTTTAATTTCTTCAATGATCCATTGTTTGTTGAGAAGCGTGTTGTTTAGTCTCCACATTTTTGCACCTTTCTCTGCTTTTTTCTTGTAGTTGATTTCTAGTTTAATAGCGTTATGATCAGAAAAGATGCTTGATATTATTTCAACTCTCTTGTATTTATTGATGTTTGCTTTGGTTCCCAAAATATGGTCAATCCTTGAGAATGTTCCATGTGCACTTGAGAAGAATGTGTAACCTGCTGTTTTTGGATGAAGTGTTCTATATATATCTATTAAGTCCATCTGGTCTAATTTTTCATTTAATTCTATTATTTCCTTGTTGATTTTCTGTCTGGATGTTCTGTCCATTGGTGTTAATGGTGTGTTGAGGTCCCCTACTATTATTGTATTGTTGTTGATGTCTTCTTTTAGTTCTATTAAGAGTTGCTTTACAAATTTTGGTGCTCCTGTGTTGGGTGCGTATATATTTATAAGTGTTATGTCTTCTTGGTGGAGAGTCCCTTTTATCATTATATACTGTCCCTCTTTATCTTTCTTTATCTGTTTTGCTTTGAAATCTACCTTGTCTGATATTAGTATAGCGACACCTGCTTTCTTTTGTTCATTATTAGCTTGGAGTATTGTTCTCCATCCCTTCACTCTGAGTCTGTGTTTGTCTTTGGGGCTGAGGTGTGTTTCCTGGAGGCAGCATATTGTTGGATCTTGTTCTTTGATCCATCCTGCCACTCTGTGTCTTTTGATTGGGGAGTTCAATCCATTTACATTTAGAGTGATTATTGAGACTTGGGGGCCTACCACTCCCATTTTGTGTCTTGTTTTCCGGTTTTCTTCAGTTTCCTTTGTTTCTCGTCCCATGGTTTAATCTGTTCTGATGTAGAGCTGCTACTCTCTGTTGTTGTCCTTCTACTTATCTCCTCTGCTCTTGGTTTTGTAGCCCCTTTCCTTTTTTGGATTTTTCAGGAATGAGGGTTTTCCTGAGGATTTCATGAAGAGGAGGTTTTGTGGCAATGAACTCCCTTAATTTTTGTTTATCTGGGAAAGTTTTTATTTCTCCATCGTATTTGAAGGATATTTTCGCTGGGTAGAGAATTCTCGGCTGTAGATTTTTGTCCTTCAGATTTTTGAATATATCATTCCACTCTCTTCTAGCCTGTAAAGTTTCTGCTGAGAAATCTGCTGATAGCCTGATGGGGGTTCCTTTGTAGGTTAGTTTCTTTTGCCTGGCTGTCCTTAATATTTTCTCCTTGTCGTTGACTTTTGCTAGCTTCACTACTATATGCCGTGGAGTTGGTCTTCTTGCATTGATAAAGTTTGGAGATCTATTGGCTTCTGTCACCTGAAGATCCATCTCCCTCACCAGATTTGGGAAGTTCTCGGCCATTATTTCTTTGAATAGGTTTTCTGCCCCTTTCTCCTTCTCTTCTCCCTCTGGTATACCTATAATCCTTACGTTGCATCTCCTAATTGTGTCTGATAATTCTCGGAGAGTTTCTTCATTTCTTTTAAGTCTTGCTTCTCTCTCCTCCTCTGCCTGCAACAATTCTATATTG
>NW_025792095.1:0-6950 GCF_021613505.1 Equus quagga | reverse complement strand
GATTAATTTTCTCCTAACTTCTAAATTATGAATTTGGAAGGGAAAAAAGGGACTAATCAAACTAATTTCCTATAGTATTCTCCAAGAGTACTAAATAAACAGCATAAACACAAGACAAGGGTTACTAAAATTTGATTCTAACACATTTTTACTGGATTCTACAGGAAACAAAGACTAGTAACTGTCAGACTAGTCCTTAAAGGACTTACCCAAGAAGCCAAAATCTCAAGAGTTTTAACAAGAATTCCCACTGGATTACATGACTGTGGTCAAGAAGTAACATGTGTTTAAATCAGAGCCACTAAACAAGAGAAAGATTCATTAAGTGTTTAGTGAAGGACGTTCTTCCAAACCCTGGAGACACATGAAAAGACATCTAATAAAATGAAACTGTAATATTTAAGTTCAACAAATGAGTTGGTAAGCAGAGTTTAATCTCCAAGACTAATGATATCTTTAAATAGGCATGCTCCCCTTCTTTTATGAGGCTTAAAAGCAGGGGAAATCCATGAGACATTCATAAAGGAACAATTCGTAAAAGAAGTTTTACAACTCCTCATTCTCTACTAAAATAGGATAATTAGAATTCAAGTAGGATATAAAAAGTAGATTCACAAAAGAAAACAAGATAACATCTACAGTAAAAATCAAGTAGTTTTTTGGTAATATACTGTAGAGGAGGAAGACGTTTGCTCTACCCATTCTGGGTCCTTCTGGTTGGACAACGAATTAAATTCACATGAGACAGAATAAGAGGAGAAAATTAAACAAAGCTTTACAGCATGTATACATGGCTCAGGCAAACTGAGCGACTCGCCAAAATGGCAGACACTTTCACCTTAAATACCACCCTCAGCTAAAGACAAAGGAGGATGCTGGGGGTGGGGAGAATCAGTTATGGGAGATTGCCAGACAAATCCAGTAAATAAGAGTCAGTTTATTATGCAGATCTAAGTCCTTGCCTTCCACATTGATGAGAGTTTCTAGAGATAAGGTCACCCCCCTTCTTCCTGGTACACAGAGGGAGACACCTTTACAGATGGACATTTCCTTTACAATGTAAATGTCTCTTACAAAGGGTTAAATTCTGCTTTTCAGAGTTTCTCTCATGTCTGCAGCTTTTAAAAGTAGCCAGCCCAAAATAATCCTCAGGCCAAAGAGAGGTATCTTGGAGTGGCCAATTCCAGTCCTCCACAATACCCAAGAATACTTCTAGGTAATTGAGAACATTTGTAATACAGAGGCTAAGCCCCTAGGTCAAATAAAGAGAGAGAATAAAGTAACTTGTTTTTAGATTCAGAAATAAAACTATAACTAATATGGCTAAAGTTTACACTCAAATTTCAAGATCATCAATTTTTTTTAAAAAAGCAGTAGTTCTAAAATGTTTTATACTGTATTTTTAAGTGTAAAAATATTTTATACAATAGTCTTAAAAATATATGCAACTAGAATGTAAACTTATGTTTTAATTTGAGGAAAAGTTACAACCTCCTGATGATAAAACAAAAAAGGGAACTTTCCAGAGAAGTCAGTATGTATTTGGACTTTAATAACAAATATTATTAATGATATTTGCCAAAAAGGGAGGAAAAACCCACAAGGTGTTAAATGATAATAAGACAAAGGAATAAATTCTTAATTAGACTGCTACTTGCCAAAGAATATACAAGAGCTGTAAAATAGTGCTAAAAGAAAAAGTGACAGAAGTTAACTAATGCACTTACCATAATATCTGACATATAAAGCATACTGCATTTTTTAAATTAAATGAATAATAATTAAACAGGCTTTGAAACTTCACAAGTTAAAAACGTTGGTGTATAGCTATTTCATCAAGTTAACCACATATCATGTTAAATAAAACACAGGCAAAGGAAATGCCGAATGAAAGCATTCTTGAAGCATAAAGCTATGTGCCTTCTTTGGACTTACTTTCAGGATCCCTTTTCATAGTCCTCTCAGCCGTATCCCAAGGGCGCTGAAATCCCGTGATGACGGTGGAGCCCTGCATCCAGCAGACTGCCTGAACCAGAGAACCTCCCCCAGGGCTAGAGTGCGGGGCGTGGAGAGGGTACGGAAGCCCTCCAGACGGTAACCCCGACGCTGAACGTGAAGTAAAATCGCTCACTCTGCTTTGGAAACCAGTTTGCCTCTCCTGGTCCCTGGACAGTAAAGCAAATGTGTCCTCGGAGACTTCCTTCTCAAACTCAGCTTTCATCTCCAGAAACTCCAGCTAGTCAATAATTCCCTATAGTAGTTCCAAGAGTCATTTTACAGCTTCAAATAGACTACAAACAAAATTAAAGGTCTTAATTTTCAAGCAAATGAACACTTTAATGCACAAATTCATACAACTGAATCTGCTGAAAGGTGTCTGTTAACCAGCAGAGTCAAAAACGAAACAGAATTTCAAAAAACTTAAAGCTGCAAATGTAAATAGCCCAAGTATGTCCCTAAAGATAAGGGGAAAAGGCTAAGCCTTTAATTATGTGTCTACAATTTTGGGACATAGACATAAGGCTTAGAATTTAGTAGGGGAGATAAAACCAACACACAGGAAACCGTTAGACAGCAATAAACAATGGTCTGCACTGAAGCGCTGGAGCGATAAGCGGCTGAGGACTCAACGTACTCGGTGTTCGGGAAATGGAAAGAACGCAGACCGACTGGTGAGTCCATGGAGGTTTTGTGGGAACAGGCTTCTTAAAATGGACGATTCTATTTGGAGAAATGCAAAGGGGAGGACTGAGGAAACTGCCTGATTGAGCACCAGGTTTGCTGCAGGCAGACCCAGAGACACGCGAGAGGGAGGGATCGGATAGTCGGCCTTAGGAAAGTCTGAAAAGCTCCTTTTAAACGTGATGCCACAGAAACCTAGTGCAGGAGAGCAGCATCCCAGTGGAACTTTTGTCCGAGTAACCTGGAAAATGTACAGAAAGATGGAAGGGAGCCGGTAATGGATTTATGAAAACTATCACCAAGACAGTGACAGAAATCTAAACTCAGAATGATCGTGGGTCTAAATCCATGCTAATACAAAAGCCACTAGCCACATGCAGCTTTGGAGCACCTGAAATACCACCTCTGAACTGAAATGAGATTTAACTGTAAAATGCACATCAAATTTCAAAGGTTTTACATGAAAAAAAAGAATATAAACTATCTGAATAACTTTTTATACTGATTGCATACTGAAATCGTGTTTGGGATATATTGTGTTAAATAGCATATTAACATTATTTTCAGCTGTTTCTTTTTACTTTTTTTGATGTGACTAACTAGCAAATTTTAAATTACATGTAACTTGCCTTATATTTGTTTTGAACAGCATTGCTCTATGGCTCTCTCAACTTCTCTGACTCTTCCAGTCACCATAACTTAACACAGTTTCAACATGTACCCATAAATATG
Organism: Equus quagga; assembly: GCF_021613505.1. NCBI lineage: Eukaryota > Metazoa > Chordata > Mammalia > Perissodactyla > Equidae > Equus > Equus quagga. Next base: position 3,536 of record NW_025792095.1, on the reverse strand, counting down.
CAAATATTTATGTTTTACATATATACATGTACCACTGCACTAATATATTTTATGTACAGAATAAAACATACACAAAAATAAATACTAAAAGGATGAGAAAAATAAACAAGTTGTTCCAATATTTTTCTTCTTGCAGTCCAGTGAACCATGGCACGCACTCCGCATTGGAGGCCTAGGATGTTAGCAGAGAGACTGATCAGGAAAAGACAAATCCATATGAACGATTCACTAAAATCTGGTGATCAGTTGACTCTGAGAGCAAAAGAGACGGAGTGGACAAGGGACGACATGATGAACATCTGCTACTTGCTGCTCAGCATCCAGGAGCCCCTGAAGTTCCCTTGGGCATCCACTCCTCTCCATCATGCTCTTTGGGTAGCAATGACCCCAGTTCCACTGGTAGACCCAGCTGGCTAACCAATTAGCATATTCTTATTTGGCTTAGTGGTTGGTTCAGAAATGTCAATATAACCCAAAGTCAAGGAGATAAAGATGACTTTTGCTGGGCCTTCAGGGAAGAGAAATTCTCTTCCAGCAATTATTCTTAAGCTGAGGCTCAACTCATCCCCCCACGGAGTTTAGGTATAAAATTTGGAGTGTCGGTAAACTCAGGTGAGGAGGAAAAAGTTATCTACTTACTTTCACTACCCTGTGACTGAAATTTAGCATTTCCTTCTATTGTGAATTCAGTCAACAGAATACAATAATATTAGCAATATCTGTCACTTTTTCACCAGTAGAAATCACAGGCATTTTTCTATCACACGGCCATTGATTGCAGACAACACCTCCAAGTAGTGATAATGTTCATCACTACTTGGAAATTATTAGACCCACACTAAATATTATTACTTAATAAATATGCACATATTATCTTATAATTTTTAAAAATATTTGATACCTATATTTTAATATGACTGGTTTTCTCTGTAGTGTTATGTATTTTATTTAAAATATTACTCAGAAAAGGGGTCCTATAGGCTTCAGACTCTGATGGGGTCTACAAAGCAGAAATGGTCAAGAGCCCTGCCTTCAGCTTCTGCAGAAGCACGCTCCTTCCCCTGCTCTGGACTTGAGAGCATGAGGATGTGGGGCTTGAGCTGCTGAAAAACATGCTGTGATCAAAAAGGGACCAACGCCACAGAAGCAGAGATCGTGAAACAGAGGAAAGAAAAGAAACTGGAGGTTCTGATCACATAAGTACAAGTGGATCAAGCTTTGCCTTTGGACCTTTCAGTATTGCAAGCCAGTAGATCTGAGTTGGTTTTCTGTTATATACACAACATAAAAAACTAAATGGTACAGTTGCTTTCAGTAGTTTCTAAGGAAACCAGAACAATACCCATGTCTTTGCATAGAAACAGCAACGTTAGAAAAGGTTTAATTAACTTTGTCACATGGATAGAACTTGGGGATATTTGTTTAGTTTTTCACAAACTGAGTGTACTGAAGACTCAACAATACTCACTCCAGTCTATTCTCACATGGACTTCCTGTTTTATAGAGGCTGGACAATTAAAAATTACACTTTCCAGATGACCCTGAACCTAAGGTTTCAATATGACCTAAGTGTGGCCAAGTGCACACACCTGCATAAGATATGGAGGGCAGAGAAGGTTTTGTAAACTACAGATGTCTTTCCACACGCTTTGCGTGAAGACTTGTCTTCTTCACATTGTCATTAAAATATCCAGGTCTTGCCAAAAGGGTTTAAAGACTTTGCCGTCTTCTAAAAATTGTGAAATATTGAAAATCAAAATGACTGTCCTTATGCAGGATTGAAAATTTTCTAAAGAAGTTGGGTTCTCTTGAAAGGAAATTTCACACATAATTTGGAGACATGCACACCTCCAGGCAGATTCTTCATTTAGGGACATTTAGATGGTGAAAGAAAGTAAGCCCCACCCCCAGAGATAGTGTAATAAACCATGGTTAGATCTTATACTGTTATTAAAAAATATGTTTTACAGAAAGGATTGAACACGTAACATAAGGACATACCTCTGATTGTTCCAGAAGTAAACATGTCATCAGTTTGTGTCAAAAGCTCATCCTGACTGACCACACCTGCTGTGCTGCTTGTTCATCCTGTAATTATTGTTTATTTCTACAGGCCGGCTCTGCAGATGTCACATCTGGTTATGCGACAGGTTTGGAGTTTTAGTTTATTTTTGGCTGGGATGGCATGACAAAGTTTAATGCCTTCGATAAGCTTAACACTACAAATTTTTTGCAAATTTTTTATTGTGGTCTAAACAATTTATAACATTGTGAAATTTCACTTGTACATTAATATTTGTCAAATGCCATATAAATGTGCCCCCGCACCCCTTGTGCCCACTCTCCCCACCTTCCCCCTGGTAACCACTAAATTTTTCTCATGGACTGGAAGTTTGTTTATATTCTACATATGAGAGAAATCATATGGTGTTTGTCTTTCTGTGTCTTGCTTATTTCACTTAACATGATATCCTCAAGGTCCATGCGTGTGGTTGCAAATGGGACAATTATGTGTTTTTTTTCTGGCTGAGTAGTATTCCATTGTGTGTATATATATATATATATATATATATATATATATATATATATATATATACCACACCACCACACCTTCTTTATCCAATCATCAGTCAGTGGGCACTTGGGTTGCTTCCACATCTTGGCTAGGGGAATCATGCTGCAATGAACATAGGGGTACATAAGCCTCTTTGTATTGTTGATTTCAAGTTCTTTGGATAAACACCCAGTAGTGAGATAGCTGGGTCATATTGTAATTCTATTTTTAGTTTTTTGAGAAATCTCCATACTGTTTTCCAAAGTGGCTGCACCAGTTTGCATTCCCAGCAGGAGTGGATGAGGGTTCCCTTTTCTCCACAACCTCTCCAACTTTTATTACTTTTGGTCTTGGTAATTATAGCCATTCTAATGGGTGTAAGATTATATCTAAGTGTAGTTTTGATTTTCATCTCCCTGATGATTAGTTACGTTGAGCATCTTTTCTTGTGCCTATTGCCCATCTGTATATCTTCTTGGGAAAAATGTTCATGTCCTCTGCCCACTTGTTGATTGGGTTGTTTCATTTTTAGTAGCTCGGCTGTGTTAGTTCTTTATATATTATGGTGATTAACCCCATATCAGATATATGAGTTTCAAATATTTTCTCCCAGTTGATGGGTTGCTTTTTCATTTTGATCTTGGTTTCTTTTGCCTTCCAGAAGCTCTTTAGTCTGATGAAGTCCCACTTGTTTATTTTTTCTTTTGTTTCCCTTGTCTGAGTGGACACTGTGTTTGTAAAGATCCTTTTAAGGCTGATGTTAAAGAGCATACTTCCCATATATTCTTCCAGAAGTTTTATGGTTTCTGGTCTTACCTTCAAGTCTTTGATCCATTTTGGGTCTGTTTTTGTGTGTGGAGAAAGATAAGGGTCTACTTTTATTCCTTTGCATGTGGCTGTCCAGTTTTCCCAGCACCATATATTGAAGAAGCTTTCCTTTCTCCATTGTATGTTTTTGGCACCTTTATCAAAGAATAGCTGT
>NW_025792094.1:0-3217 GCF_021613505.1 Equus quagga | reverse complement strand
GACATCTACAAAAGCATGGTTCTAATTATAATATAAAAATTTGTGTTCAATTTGGACCAAGTCTTATACGAAGCAGAAACCCACATCACGGACCTCCACTTGACCAACCAGCTTGTTTTGTTAAGCGGACCTCTCCATTCATCCCTAAAACGTATGGCCAGATGACCTACCTGGCTGTCTGTAACTGAAGGCTAGTGGCTCCCCTCCAGGACAGCGCTCACTGCTGCCCCCACCGGTAGAGATGGATACTCACCAGGAGTCAGCTGTGCTCATCTCCAAACTGAATTCTTTTCCTTCTAAAAGTTTCATTTTGTTTTTTTATTTCAGCTTTATTAAGGTATAATTGACACATAAAATTGTAAGCTATTTAAAGTGTACATCGTGGTGGTTTGTTAGTCATATTCATCTCCAAACCGATTTATGGCAATTTGCACCTGTTAGCATCATTGTGTAATTTAATTAAGGACAGTGTAAGTTGATGAAATGGATTAAATAAGAAAGAGCTGTTCCTATGAAAAATAAATTGAATGTTTGGAAAGATTTGATAAAGTGAAGTCACCAAAAACTTATCGATAGGTAAGATGAAGTACACTAGAAAGTAGCCTACTGGCCCCTAATGGACACCCCCGCCCCATACACACACACCAAGAAAATAACTGGGAGAGGAATCTACTAGGTTTCTGTACTCGATTTGCTTCTCAAGTATCTTGAGCAGGGGTCAGCAAACTTTTCCTCTAAAGAGTCAGTAAATATTTCAGGCTTCCCAGGCCATGGGATCTCTGTCACAACTATTCAACTCTGTTACTGTAGTGTAAAAACAGTCATAGATAATGCCTAAATGACAGATCATGGCTATGGTCCAACCAAAGTTTCCTTATGAGCACTGAAATTTGAATTTCGCATCACTTTTACGTGTCACAAAATATTATTCTTTTAATTTTTTCAACCATTTAAGAAATGTAAAAGTTAGTCTTAGCTCAGGGCTGAATGAAAAGAGATGGCAAACCAGATTTGGCTCTGGCCATAGTTTGCCAACCCCTGATCTTGAGTCCTCACTCCATTTAAGAGAAGCAAAAATTGAAATTATAGGAGATGCATTTGGGGTATGATTCATGTAAGAAAGACGATGCAGAACTTCATTCCGCCAACCCTATGCAAAGGAAAGATCTCGGCCTTACATCAAAATATTGGTGGACAATTGTATACTCGAGGCTAAAATAAAATGGTTAGGGTGCATGGGTACCGCTTTTAAGATTCTCTGTTTTATCTCATTTTAATTTATTAGTTATATAATTATTAATGTCTGTTTAAGATCAGGAAGGGAGGGACCATGTCCGTCTGTCTCACTGCTGAGTTCTCAAGCACCATCAAGTGTTTTCATCATAGTTTCTATATAAGAATTTCATTCAATAAATATGTTTCTAGTAGTTACTGAGAAACTCCAAGCTAGGCCCCCTTCCCCGCTCTGTGGATTCAATAGTGAATGAGACAGACATTGTCCTTGCATTCATGAACTTATAAGAGACAGATAACACACAAACAAAATTTCTTCAATCAATAAACACTCAATCACTATACGAGCCAATATTTTAAAAATCAACAGCTCATTGAGATACCTCCTTCAAAAATATCAACCAGTTACTTAACAGGAATTCTCCTTTCTCTGCCTATTGTACCATCTTAATATGCCCTAAATATTAAAGCATTCAGTTGTCCTTTTTCTGATGGAGACAGTCAATACCTCAAAAGAAAGAGAAATTACTACTATACCACTACCATTTCTGAGAAGAAAGGATAGACCAAATGAAGCACAGATGTGGCTCAGGCTCCATGAGCCATTGATAATGCCCCCCAAACACCCCAAGATATCCGTGCCCTGATCCCTGGAACCTGTGCAGATGTCACCTTATGTAGCAAAAGAGACTTTACAAACGTGGTTATGGTTAAAGAACTTGAAATAGGGAGGTTATCCTGGACTTTCTAGGTGGGCCCAGTCAAACCACAGGAGCCCTTAAAATTGGAGAATTTTTCTCAGCTGAAGTCAAAGAGATGCTGCAGAAGAAAAGGGAGAAGAGATTCAAAGCATGAGGACTCAACCTGCCTTTGGTAGTGTGAAGACGGAGGGGCCATCAACCAAGGCTTGTGAGCAGCCTCTGAAAGCCGGGGATGGCCTTCAGCTGACAGCCAGGGAGGAAGCAGGAGCTCAGTCCTCCCACAGAAAGGAACAGAATTCTGGGGGCAACCTGCAACGCAAGCGATTATCTCCTGGCGCCTCCAGAAAGGAATGCAGCCCTGTCAACACCTTGATTTTGAACTTTTGGGTCTCTAAACAAAGACCCAGTCAATCTGCCAGACTTCTGTCCTGTGAGATAACACATTTGTGAGAAAGTGTGAGATAACAAATTTATGTTGTTTTAAGCCTCTAAAGTTGTGGTAATGTCCTACAGTAGTGATTTCAAACTAATACAGGCTCTAGAACGCCCTTAACATCACTGCACCTTCTGTGGAGAAAGGTATTTACGCCAAGAAAATCTATTCCCCAGCGCCAGGTAATTCATTTAGCAATCTCTCTAATGATAGTATTTTTAAATGAAACTTGTAATGCTAATTACCACCTAATTATTTCAAACAGGGTGTATTCACAGGCAGTATTTCTAGAACATGCAATACAATTAAAGTTATGAAGTCACTCGGATTATGTGAGCAAAGCGATTGGATGATAAATACCGTCTTGCTGAATCAAGATTCTCACTTAGACTAATAACGGATTAATCTGTATGTAAATCACATAGCCCAATTCAACCTGTGTTTGACATTCTGTCTGCTTTCACACGGAAAAAAGCGTACTTTCCCGACAGGAAGAATTGTCCATCTTATGCAATTGAAGAACCACTCATTATAATTCCCCACGCTTCCGATTATGTCTGGTCCTGTGCATGACTCTCCATTTATTGTTGATCCTGCTTGTTTGCTTTAATATTATTTCAAGAAGATGTCCAAAAGAGGAGCAATTGTGTTCAGTGGAAGAAATAAGGGGTTTTTGTTTACTTCTTACCTGAGGATTCTTTTTGAGGAAGGCTGCAAGTCTTCATCTCTGTAAGACCTCTTGGTTTTTGTTTTTTTGTTTTACCACCATGGATAGACTCAGGGAGAACTAACACAGTCATTACTCAGAGTGTCAAGAGTTTGTAGGAACTGTGGGGGCAGAGATGAACAG
>NW_025792093.1:0-7162 GCF_021613505.1 Equus quagga | reverse complement strand
CACAAACATCAAAGAAGTTAGGTGTGTCCACACGCCGCTCAAAGCCCCGGATAAAGATTGTTTTTCAAGTGGTCTTTAATAAAGGTATATGATAGAGGCAAAGGCAATTTATAAAATTTGTACCAATAAATAAAATGGAGGCCTATCTAACCAGTTTCATTAAGGCTAGAAGAATCTTGACAACCATTAGGAAAAGACAAGTGAAAAAATGATTTTTGTCCCATTCCACTTACATGTCCAGATGAAATCATTGTCGTATCATGGTAGCTAATGGAATACAATTGGGTACTAAAAAGAAGAACTTTAAGATTTATTCCTGGATCCAAATGCTGAAAGAAAAGTAGAAATTCTATGATTGCTTCTTGGGTGAATTATTCCAAACGTTTAAGTTAGAGAAATTAGTAGTTCCCTAAAAACCGTTACTTCCCAATTTGTTTCATGAAGCTAGCATTATTACTCAACGCCGTACCTGATAAAGACATTACGAGAAAAGAAAACTACAAAGCAAAATCCCTAATAAACATAGACACAATAATTCTTAACAGCATTTTAGTAAATTAGATCCCATGATATCTACTAAGAAACATACATTATGACCCAGTGAAAGTATAAGGAATTCAAGTTTCACATAACATTCAAATATCAATCAATGTAACTCACTCTATTAGCAAACTAAATAAGAAAAACTGTATGATCATCTCAATAGATGTGTAAAAAGCTTTTTAGAAAGTCCAAAATACCGTACTGTTAAAATTCTTAGCACAGTAAGACAGAAGGGAACTTCTTTAACTCGATAAAGGCCATCTGCAAAAAAACTACTGCTTGCATCATACTTTGTGGACAAAGAGGAAATGATTTCCCCTAAGATCAAACAAAATGAGAATATCCATTCTCGGCACTTCTCTTCCACCTGTACTGTGAGCTCCATAAAGTGAAATAAAAGAGGAAAAATAAGCGAATATAACTCAGATTGAATAGAAAAAGTAAACTGTGTTTATTCACAGACAACAAGATCATCTATATAGAAAATCTGGTGGAAAATTAAGAAAAAGAAAAGCTAAACTTATGAGTGAGTTTAGCAAAGTTGCATGATCCAAGAGCCACATAGAATAACCACTGGTATTTCTACATCCTGGGAAATAATCACTGTGATATGAAATAAATGCAAATGAAATAAAGTTAAATGATAAATTGTTAGTCTAAAATGTAACTATGTATTTAATTTAATTATTCAATTACACAATTACATATTAATTACTTAACCTATGAAATTATTAAATGAAAATTAAATTATTCTCCTTAGAATTGAATAAAATATGATATACTTAGAGATAAACTGATAAAAGATGAACAAGTCTTGCACACTGAAAAGTACAAAATCATGCTTAGAGTAATTAAGGAAGACAAAAGTGGAGACATATATTTTGTTCATGTTTTTGCAGGTTCAACATTGTTAAGATGTCAATTCTTCCTAAAGATGTTTATTAATTCAGTGCAATTCTAATCACAGTCACAGTTAGCATTTCTTTGTTTTTTTTTTTTTTGTTTAAATTGAATAGCTCATTCCAAAATTCATGTAGGAGTGCAAAGGACCTGGAATAGAAAACTGCTGAAAAAGAACAACAAATCTGGCAGAAGAATCTTAAGTGATTTCAAGTCGTTTGATAAAATTAGAGCAATATAGATAGTATACCATTTTCATAGAGATAAGCAAGTAGATCAATGAAAGAGACTAGAGTCCAGAAATAGAAACACACACCTGGACAAAGGTGCAAATGCAAATCTATGGAGAAAGAAAAGTCTTTTCAACAATAGGATGGGATGTTTGATATTGATGTGTAAAAAAATAACTTTAATTTATAACTTGCAGTGTATACAAATATTAACTCAAAATATCTAACAGGAATCAGGAATTCAAAGATTAAAAAAGAGTGATAATTTGGACTTCCCCCAAATTAAGAATTTCTGCTTTTTGAAAGACACTCTTAAAAGAATGAAAAACAAGTCACATAGTGGATGTAAACATTTGCAGCTCATATATATGATAAAGGACTCTTCCTCCCTAGAATACATAAAGAACACTCAAAAACAATAAGAAAGTCAACAACCAATTTTAAAAAATGGGCAAAATATTTGGACTGAAACTTCACCAAAGAAGATATATGGCTTTCAATTAGTATATGAAAAGATGTTCAACATCTTTCCACAATGGAAAGGCAACTTAAGAGTGGCATACCGTTACACACCTATTAGAATGAACAAAATTTAAAAAGACTGGTCATGTCAGGTATTTTCAAAGATATGGGGGAACTAGAACTCTTAGACGTTGCTAAGGAACATCCATGAGGGCAAATATTTTGGCAATTTCTTAAAAGTTAAATATACGCCTACCATACGATCTAAACATTGCATTATTGGGTATTTATCCAAGAGGAATGAAAGCTAATAAATATACACAGGTAAATTTTCATAGTAGCTTTATTTGTAATAATCAAAAAATGGAAAGTATCGGAATATCCATCAGCAGATGAATTGGGTAAACAGACTGTAGAATATCCATAAAATGGAATACTGATCAGTAAAGCAATGAATTAACTTTTGGGGCCAGACCAGTGGCATAGAGTTAACTTCACATGCTCCATGTTGGCAGCCTGGGGGTCCACGACCTTGGCTTTTGGTCATGGACCTACACACTGCTCATCAAGCCATGCTGTGGCAGCGCCCTACATACAAAACAGAGGAAGATTGACACAGATTCTAGCTCAGTGACAATCATTCCCAAGCAAAAAGGGGAAGATAGGAAACAGATGTTAGCTCAGGGCCAATCTTCCTCACCAAAAGAAAATATTAACTTTTAAGATATGCAACAATATGGATATATCTTAGAGTAACGTGTCAAATGAAGGGAGCCAGTCAAAAATGACTACATACTATATGATTCCAGAAGTTCAAACTAATTTATAGTGTCAGGAAGCTGAGGGGTGGTTGCGTGGGTAAGGCAGGCCATCAAAAGGGGCGCAGGAAACAGTTAGGAGTGATGGAAATGATCACTGTCTGAATTGTGGTTTTGGCTTCATGGCTGTGTAAGGACATCAAAACTGGTAAATCGCAATCTTTAATTATGCACAGCTTACTTTATGTCAATTATGCCCTGATAAAGCTGCTAAGCAAACATGTACTGATAATGCATGGATCATATTCTGTTTAGGTTGGTGGGTCTCAGAAACCCATCTATATTGATTGGAGCACATTTCAATCATGCCCTACTGAGTAGTGGGAACCTAGACTGAACTTTTTTCTCCTGACTTGACCTCAGGCCAAGAGAATCAGCGTCTCAGGATGCTTGTATGGCACACACTCTGGGCACTAAGAGGAGGTTGGGGTCCCACCAGTAGGGCTTGGAGGGGTGTCTTTGCTTCACTCAGTCTGAGCCCAGTAGGAAATGACCATGGGATCAGTTCAAAGGAAGGGCATGAGAGGGACAGTGGACCACGAAAGGTGTTGACTTCTTTCTTCTCCCTTGAAGAAAATGGAAGATAGTAGAAAGCTAAAGAAGGGACAAAACGTTCCAAATTCATTGGTCTGTTATTGCAGCTTCGGTGCACACCTTTGAGAACTCTCAGGGGTATTTGATGCAAACACAGCCACACACTGATGCACACTCACACGCACTCACACACCCAGCAGAGAACTTACACACGATGTGTTGCTTCTTGGTTTGTGTTGAGCAGAAAATATAGCCAGTTTATTTCTGGTACCCTGAACAAGACATAGAAGGAGAAAAACCCAGTCAGTACCAGATCTCCATCCTGTAGACATGGGGCTTTGGGAATTTAGAACAATTAAAAAATTTAATATTGCACAGAATGGGTAAAAGCCATAGGGTCAGAGTCACATAAATCAGACAGAACAACACTGCTGGGTCTGTCCAAACAACAACTAATTCCTGCGTCTATGGTGAGCTGAGAAGATAAAGGAGATGAGAGGGACTGCAGGCTCAGTTCTCAGCAGGGAAAATTTCTCTTTGTGTGGGGCACAGCATACACACTGTCATTCTGCCTCCAGCCTGTGGAATCAGTGGGCCATGTGCCAGGCTGATCTCTACGACAAGGACACAGTTAGGAGCAGCTGTAAGTAGAAAGGATGTACTTATGTGGGAGTCACAGTGATGAGACCTCACCGTCTGTGGCAGTGTGATCAAAGCATCTGTCTACTTCCACTTGTTTCTACTGCTTCACTCCAGTCCCACTAGGAGCTCTGGGAATCCCTCTGCCCTGGGGCCTCTCTGTTTCCACCCTGGTAGAAAGTGCTTTGGAAAAACGTGTTTTGGATTCTCCATCTCCCCTGGCATCTATGACTTCCTCAAGTTCTGTGCCCAACAGGGCTCTAGGGACCACCCCGTCCTGAGATAGGTGGGTCCACAATCCTGTGCATGTCCCTGCAGGTAGCTGGGAGTTGTTGTGGCGTAAGACAGCTCTGAGGGCTTTGGCAGGGTTAGAAAGGGTCAGTCTTTGAATCCACACTCATTCCATTCAATAATTCTACCCGATGCTTTAAGTCATTGGTGATGGCTTGTGCCACCCCCGGAAGGTATTTATTACTATGTCCCAGCTTTGCTAGGATCCTGCACCTGGCACTCTGAAATTCTCCTTATCCAAAGGGACAGAGTTCACCTTGGATTCTATATGGACCCAAGATGAGTATATAAGGACATGAGGGGGACAGCTGACCCTGAGAATGACCACCAGTGGTCCCCTGCAGGTCTCCTCCACTTTCTGCACTCTATTCCAGACTTTAATAATCCAACCACTTCGTTTTCCCTTTGACTTAAATCTGCCAATACCATGCAAAGTCTGTTTTGTTCCAGAGTCTCTCTTTAGTGCTGGGGCTGCGAAGAGGAGCTCGGCACAGTCACTACCCTCACAGATCTCACTATCTGGCGAGAGCATTAAAAAAATTCCCTCCTTCCTTTATCCTTTTTAGGTAAAGCAGGTCCACGAAGATGGGCTGTATGCCCTGTTCAAAGAGGCGGAACCCCTTGCAGCAACACCAGGCACAAAATTTTGTCTTCTAGGCTGGATTTCTCCATCCTGAACACTATGGAGGGAAATCATTTCCTCTTTCTGTTTCATGTGCCTCATCCTCCTTCTCTGTACTTTGGCACCAGCATCCAAACCACATGCAGAAAATTATCAACCGAGTCGAAACACCACAGATCCTAAATCCCCTTTATGTTGAGACCCTCACACCAATACTGTGATTCAGCGGTAACTCCTGAGGTCACCCTTTTCCCTGAGACCCAATTCCCACCCTGCCCTTGGCTTATAAAAGGGTGCCAGTGGGATTTCCTGGGGTCTTCTCAGGCTGGAAAGAAATACTTTGGAAAGATCTCTGTGTTCAATACATACCAGAAACAGAAGATTTTAATAGAATTAAACTCAGGTGTGTATGTCCGATAATTTTTACTATCTGGGTGTTTTTCTTTGTTATACATAAGATTATTGGATATACCATGAAAATGAATAACTTGAGGAAACGTAATTGATTAAAATGAAAGTTTTTCATAGTGTGAAGTGTATGGAGAGAACAGTTCATAGTTAAGAGCATGGAATAAAGAGCTAAATGGCTTATGTTCAAATTCTACCTCCATCACTTACTAGATAGGGGACCCTGGGTATGTTACTTATCCTGTTTTTGCCTCAGTTTTTCCATCTGTCGATTGGTAATGTTAGGAGTAGCTGGAGCGGGAGATTATTCAGAGTATTAAGGGAGTTAATATTTGAAAATGCTTGGGACACATGGCATATTACAAGGTTTATATCCATCCATGATAAATAAATTGAAAAATACTCTTTCTACATTGGAAGTTCCTGAGCATGATGACTAGCCCTCTACATTAAGTGCACATGTAGAAATGACTCCATAACAACAGTAGGTAATTGAATGAACTCCATTGTTGAATGCGTTGCAATTATGGTAATCTGCACTAACCATGCGTCTCTGAGATGAGGAGCTGGGTTAGACCAATTTATTTAGATTGGCAGGAAACTTTTCAGTGGTTTGAGGCTATAACTTCTTAGAATTTGTAGAATCTTCTGGGGGAGGGTTGGGACTCCTTGGGGTGAAGGTGCAGATGGTTGTCAGGGTCAGCTCAGCCTTTTTGAGAGGAAGGCAAGGAGCTCTAAGCTGGGGACAGAATCCTGCAGGAGCCCAAGACTTGGAAGACAAGAAGCAGAGGAGACACAGCCAAGAGGCTCAGACAGAACAGTCAGAGGCAAAGAGGAGAATCTTGGCTGTCCATTTCACTAACTGGTCCTCCTTCTTGGAAGACTCTGGCTCGGATCTTTGAAGGATTGATTTGATATTAGAAAATCAACCTTTATTTTTTGAAAGTATACATGTACATAATATTTAAAAATATTACTCTACAAGGCTTATAGGAGAAGCAGAATCCCTTGTTCTTGCAAAATCACAAATGGCAACAACGCCACCCTCATATACCTAAATATTCAAGCTCACAAATTCCCAAATAAAGTGTATCCCATTGTCCTGCTGGACAAATGTATCTTTATAATGGCCCCCAAGACAAGGTTTGCATGTGGAATTGTAGATTCTGCAGGAACTGCCCCAGAATGTGCTGGCCCAAGGAGGCTTGACCCACAGCCAGATCCTTTTCTTCCTACCTGTGTCTCCATCCTGCATCATGAGAGACCAATAGTTCATGCAGGTGGATGTCCCAGGCTGCACGCCCAAGTTCTCTTCAAACCCTTGCTGAGAGCCAACACTGGAGATCCCTTGGACCCAAGCATGCAAACACCATGAGTATTGAAGCTGGACACTCACAGAGGTTGAGTTTTGGAGAAAATGTTCCCATGGCCTGAGGCAGGTGGAAGAGGGTAGGGACAGAAGGAGATCTTGGGGAAATCCTGCAGGTGTTGTCAGAGGGGTGGAGTGAGAGGATTGGTCATTGAGATATGATGTGATTCACTGGACCTGATCCTAAATGATAGGAGAGGCCAACAAGGAGGGAGTAGCGTGAGGATAAATCCATAGGAGGGAGATGCATCAGAATCCGCTTAATCCCATGAAAATTAAACCAAACAAACCAGTCCGTGATGCAACACCCATTGTCTAGATATTGGATGAAAGTGATCTTCACTGT
>NW_025792092.1:0-2857 GCF_021613505.1 Equus quagga | reverse complement strand
TTTTTTTTGAGGAAGATTAGCCCTAAGCTAACAGCTGCCAATCTTCCTCTTTTCACTGAGGAAGACTGGCCCTGAGCTAACATCCATGCCCATCTTCCTCTACTTTCTACTTGGGATTCCTACCACAGCATGGCTTGCCAGGTGGTGCCATGTCCACACCCAGGATCTCAACCGGCGAGCCCTGGGCCGCTGAAGCAGAAAGTGCACACTTAGCCGCTGCGCCACCAGACTGGCCCCCCGTGCACATTTTAAACTCAGCTTAGCAATTCCTTTTAAAATACTGTGTTAGGATTTTGATCGAGATTATATTGAACTTATAGATCAAGTAGGGTATAATTGCCACCTTAACCATATTGAGTGTTCCAATCCACAAACACTGCATTTACTTAGGTCTTGATTTCCTTTTGCGGTTTTCAAGGTATCGGTCATGCACATCTTTCATTAAATTTATTCTTAGATGTGATATTCTATTTTAAATTGTATTATTTTTAAAATGTATTTTTTCGATTGTTCATTGCTGGTAAATAAACATACAATTGACTGTTTTATATTGACCTTGTATCCTGCAGGTGTGTAAATTCACTTACTAGTTCTACTGGCTTTTTAATAGAGTGCTTAACATTTTCTGCATAGGTAATCACGTCATCTGCACATAAAGACAGTTGTACGTCTTCCTTTCTAATCTTTATGCCTTTTATTTCTTTGTCTTGTCCTGTTCAATGGCTTGGGTCTCCAAACAATACTGAAGAGACATCCTTGCCTGATGCCTAATATTAGGTCTAAAACAGCCTGTCACTGTTAAGTATGATGTTTGAGATAGGTTTTTCCTAGATGTCTTTAATAAGCTTGAATAAGTTCCTTTCTATTCCTAGTTTGCTGAGAGGTTTAATCATGAATTGAAGTTATATTTTATAAAAAGCTTTTTCTGGAGTGATTAAAATGATTATGGTTGCTCCTAACTTATGATGAGGTTACATCTCAGTAAACTCATCATAAATTGAAAATATCACAAGTCAAAAATGCATTTAATACACCTAAGCTACTGAACATCATAGTCTAGCCTAGCCTACCTTAAACGTGCTCACAACACTTACATTAGCCTATAGTTGGGCTAAATCATCTACACAAAGCCTATTTTATAATCAAGCGTTGAATACCTTGTGTAATTTATTGAATACAGTCATGAAAGTGAAAGCAGAATGGCTGTGTGGGTCCAGCGTGGTTGCAAGTGTATTGGCTGTTTATCCTGGTGCCACTGCCCAGCATCACGAGGGAACATAGTACCGCGTATCACTAACCTGGGAAATACCAAAATTCAAGATTCTAAGTACAGTTTCTACTAATGCCTATTGCTTTCACACCATGGTGAAGTTGGAAAATCTTAAGTCGAACCGTCTTAAGTCAGGGACCGTTTGTGTATGTTTTCTTCAATCTGTGGATGGTGAATTATGTACATTATCAAATGGTAAACGAAGTTTGCACACTCAGGGTTGACCCCACTCAGTCATGATATAGCATTTTTATGTATACTGGTGGATTTCATTTGCTAGTATTTTTAAAGGATTTTTGTGTCTATTTTGATTAGGGATATTGGCCTGTAGTTCTCTTTTCTTGTGATGCCTGCATTTGTTTTTGGTTTCACGACATGTCTGCCCTCATGAAATGAATTGGGATGTGTTCCCTTCTCTTTCATTTTCTGAGTTTGATTGATATGATATATATTTTTTCCTTAAATATTTAATGAAATTTACCAATGAATTCATTTTGCTCTGGATTTTTCTTTGTGAGAAGGCTTTAAATTACAATTTAAATTTATTATTTGATATAGTGCTTTTCAAATTTTCTGTTTCTTCTTGAGTCACTTTTGTTAACTCGTGCTTTTGAAGGAATGTGTCCATTTTATCATTTGAGTCAAGCTTATCAGCATAAAGTTTCTCATTACAGTGCATTATTTCCCTTTAATGTCTGTGAGATTGTGGTGATGTTCCCGCTTCCATTCCTGATCTTGGTAATTTGTATATTTTTACTCTTTTTCTCCATGTAGGTAGAGGCTTTTCAGTTTTCTCGGTTATTGTCAAAGAATCAGCTTGTGTTTTCATGATTATTTTCCTGTTTTCTATTTCAATGATTTTTTCCCCGTGTTATTTCATTCTCTTTACTTTAGGTCCAATTTGCTGTTCCTTTTCCATTTTCTAAATGTAGTATCTCAGATAACTAGACAGGTGTGCCTATTTTGCTTTAACTCTAAATTAATTAAAATGAAGTAAAATTAAGAATCCAATTCTGCAGTCACACTCATTACAGTTCATGTGCTCAAAAGCCCATGTGGCCAAAGGTTATCATATCGGACTGCACAATACAATTCCATCATTGCAGAAAGTTCTATTAGAGCTGCCAGAAGAGAGGGTGCCCAGTCTCTTGCAGGAACAAGTTTGAACAGCTCCTCCCCTCACTTCCTCTCTCCTCTGTCGTCTCAGTGTCCTGGCTTAGCACCACCTTCAAAGTCAGAGGAGTGAGCAGGACCCAGATTTTCCAGGTAAGAGAATAAGGGTGTTTGTGGGTGGGTGGAGGGTTGCAAGAGAATGTGTGATTTGGTGGAGAGGGGACCACTCCCCTGGGTCTGTATCTACCCTCCTGGCCGACTTACTCTCAGAATCTATTTCCTGTTGGTTCCTGTTCCCCGTCTTTGCTGATTTTAGGCTGTAATCTGTTTTCAAGGCTGAGCCTCACAAATGAACGCCTCTTGCAGGGTCAATGTTCAGAGGATACTTGTACAAATAAATGATTCCTTTGACCATTTATAGAATTTATAAGCAAATGTGAAGCTTTCAGGGATTGAGATGGGTGAGCGGGTGAG
>NW_025792091.1:0-1258 GCF_021613505.1 Equus quagga | reverse complement strand
AAAAATAACCAAAACAAAAAGTGACAAATGTTGGAGAGGTTGTAGAGGAAAAGGAACCCTCATACACTGTTGGTGGGAATGCAAACTAGTGCAGCCACTATGGAAAACAGTATGGAAATTTCTCAAAAAATTAAAAATAGAAATACCTTATGACCCAGCCATATCACTACTGTGTATCTATCCAAAGAACTTGAAATCAGCAATTCCAAAAGTCCCATGCACCCCAATGTTCATCGCAGCATTATTTACAATAGCCAAGATGTGGAGGCAACCTAAATGCCCATCAACTGATGATTGGATAAGGAAGATATGGTATATATATATATACAATGGAATACTACTCAGCCAGAAAAAAAGATAAAATTGTCCCATTCACAACAACATAGATGGAACTTGAAGGTATTATGTTAAGTGAAATAAGCCAGATAGAGAAAGACGAACTCTGTATGATTCCACTCATAGGTGGAAGTTAAACATAGAGACAGAGAGAACTGATCGGTGGTTACCAGGGGAAAGGGGGGGGTGGGGGGAGGGCACAAAGGGTGAAGTGGTGCACCTACAACCTGACTAACAATAATGTACAACTGAAATTTCCCAAGGTTGTAAACTATCATAATCTTAATAAAAAATTAAAAAAAAACAAATCTGAGGACAAAATTGTACAGTGCCAGATGGTTTTCTGACTTAGGATTTTCTGTAGAATAATAGGTTTTTCTTAATTGAACTCATTTCTGGGTCATTTTTTTTAGTCTTATTTCCAATCTGAGAATCCTACAGATACAGTTTCCTCTGTTTAAACATTCCTATATGTGAGTAATCAAAGTTCTGAATAAATTAATATTTTAAGTATAACTTGGGCAACACATTTTAAAGGGAAATCTGCAGTGAATGTATCAGAAAATTAATTATTTTATTAGTACTTTATTAATAATTCACTTAAGAAGAATATAGTGAGCACCTACTATGCACCTGGCATCAATATATGTGCTAATGATATAGATTAAGAAGCAGAGACAAGGTCTTTGTTCTCTTGAAGTCTACATTTGGGCAGAAGAGGTGTAAAAGACTGAAAACAAATTAGTAAATGAAAACCAAGCAGTAATGAGAAGTCCTGTTGAAAATTAAACAAGTGATAGGGAGTGAGTGTAAGCCTACTTCTGGTTGAGGGTCAGGAAAGATCTCTTTGAGATGATGACATTTTAAATGATGTGTGATTGACAGACGAGTGGTGTGGTTCTGAGACTGGACAGTGAACCCA
>NW_025792090.1:0-7068 GCF_021613505.1 Equus quagga | reverse complement strand
TTCTAGAGACACTGTACCCTTCAGGGGCATCTCCTTCCTGTTTATCGCCAACACTGTCTGAGAAATAGAGCAGCTGTAGCCCCAGAGCTGGGTCTTGTCGATACCAGAACATTGAGTTGTGGTCCATATTCTGTTGACAGTCCATCACAACTTTGTCTCCTCTTCTTTTGACCAGATATCTTTCGGTTTGCGTTACTGTTGCATCCATGAAGCCTGTCAGAGAAGGATAGAGGAGATGAAAATAGGACCCCCGGAAGCCAGAAGAGGGAAAAATCTTCTCTCCAGGGCCTAGAAATAATAGGACAGGGGTTTGCTGCCAATTCCCTGGACTCACCTTGTCCCAGGAAACAAAAGGCCACAGCACAGAGGAGAGTGAATCCCATGGTGGATTTGAGGCAAGAATGGTCTTCTCCCGGGCCCAGGCTATAGGTTGATTGTCTATGATGTCATTGTGCCTGCCCAAGTTCATGGCCCCTCAGCCATCCTCCATATTCTGGAGAGTTTAGAGTTGCTAGAGGGAAAGCCATCCCTCTTCCTTGTGACAGTGTCAATGTGTGTGTGTGTGTGTGTGTGTGTGTGTGTGTGTGTGTGTGTATGTGGATAAAAGTTAACAAAGCAGGCCTGAGATGGCTGTCTTAGAAGGAGCTGTTTGCATAATAGACCCTTGGCTTGCATCTGGGAACTTACATTTCGGGAGTCTTCCCACTGTTTAGAAACTGGTCAGTGTGGTTCACTGTGCCTGGACTGTTGCAGAAACAATGTGGTTTATGTGGAAAACCCTCTCTGCCCCTCTGACTCTGGAAGATTGGTATGTGCTGGGCACAGGGTGCCTATGTACTCAGCTGTACTAGTTTTTTAGAGCTGCCATAATAAAGTACCATAGACTGGGTAACTTAGACAACAGAAATCCCTTTTCACTATTTTTCAAGCTAGCACTGTAACATCAAGGCATCAGCTGGGTTGGTTTCTTCAAGGCCTTTCTCATTGTCTTGTAGGCGGCCGTCTTCTCCCTATGTCTTCACATTGTCTTCCTTCTGTGTTTGTCTGTGTCCTAAATCTCCTCTTATAAAGGCACCAGTCGTATTGGGAAAGGATGCACCTCAATGACTGTATTTGACATTAATCAACTCTTTAAGCCCTTATCTCCAAATACAGTCACATTCTGAGGTACTGGGAGTTAGGACTTCAACATACGAATTTTCAGGGGACAGAATTCAGCCTGTACCACCAGCTGCCAAAAATAACTAAGAGGCTGAGTCTCTAATGAGTTTCTCTGGGCAGAAACATAGGACACAGCTTGTTGCCTTTCCGTTGCTGGGGTGAGAGTGCACGCCCTCCCGGAAGGGAAGAACGTAAGGACATCACACATGGATTCCTCCAAACCCTGCTTGTGTCTTCCTGGTGGTCTGGCTGTGGATCCTCACTAGATCTGGGTAATAAACCTTAGCGTGAGCACCACAGCGTGCTGAGTGTGTGAGTCCTTCGAGGGAGTCTCTGAAAGTGCATCTCCCCAAGTGGGGAACTCTACAGTTCTCTCTCCCTATCTCTCAATATTTATTTCCTTCACAGCAGTTTTAATTTGTTGTACAATATTATTCTATGACAATAATTCCTACAAGTCATGCATTGTTTAGAAGGGCAGACCTTGGAACTCGACTGCCTTGGTCTGAAACCAGGTTGTTTTAATTATTGGCTGTGACTGTACACCAATTCTGGGCCTGAGTGTCCTTATGGGTAAAATGGGACTGATCAACATACCAGCCTCACAGTGTCGTGGTCAGAAGGCAACAAGTTGATAGAAATAAACTGCTCATAACCACACATGACTGAGTATATGTAGCCATCAAAAGCACTGCTTATCTCTACCACCATCCTCTACTGGATACTGATTTGTATCAGGCAGTATGTTAAAATTCTTCGCTGACAGAAGATTTCTTTTACTCAGCATCCGTATGTTAGACTTTGGGCTAAGTTTTTGTCTTTTTAGATTTACCTTCCAAAAGATTTCTGCAGGAATTGTTTTTCAGTGAATTCTAATCTACAAAACAGAAGCTACAGTTAATATGCCTTCTTTTGCCACCATAGATGTGAAATTATCATTCAGTATCAAGCTTCCTATGCCATCTCTGTTGATTCCTTCTCCAGCTTCAGGTGACTTTTGTAATAGGCACCTCACTCAAACAGCGTCAGACGTTGCTTACCTGCTAGGAAGGAAAAGCTACAAACTCCATGCAGTTCTGACAGTAACCTTCAATTCTGTTCCCTGAATTCCTGTTGAATCTGTTAATTTGAAGTGGTCAGAAGAAACATGTCTTCCCGTGCGTTCTGGTCAACTTCTATCCTCCTGTTGACAAATAGAAATGGCAAGCAATAAGATAGATTGGAGTATATGAGGAAGCCATTTGGTGTAAACCTAATTCGGCCTGACCTTGTTTTTCCAAAAGGGCCTGACTGTGGCCATTGAGCACACATTGTATATCTGCTTTAGACGTGCACTATGGCAAGAACAAAGGCCCTTGAGATAAAGTTGCCCCTCCCCACCCCCATGGCATTTCCTTAAGGATAAGCATGTTTCCTTAGGCTAGGAACTGATTGCTGCACTCACCTTTGATCACCCAGCTCACCTGTGACCACTCGGCTGGAGACAACAGACTACCACCCTGCTGTGTTCACTGAGACAGAAGACCTACCTGCTGTGTCCATCAATCCCTGTGCCGACAGAGCAGTCTCGAGACTATTGTAAAAGGGACATTTCAATCCTATGTGAAACATCGTCTCTGGGGGTATATAACCACTCTGTGCACCCTACTTCTTCGGTGCCCTTTCTTCCTTTTGGAAGAAAGGCCCCAGGCCGTGGTCCTCAGTTTTTAGCACAGGGTGGGGGGTGGGGGGTGGTGGTGGTGAACTCTCCCAAATTTTCATTTATAGATTGGTTATGGATTATTTTCGTCAACACTGTTGTGCTTCTCTCTGCATTTGAAATGATTTGCTTTAGCATTTAGGAGATTTTATGGGATTCCTAGTAGCTCCCTGCCATCCTGAGTGCAACTTTGCATCCAAGTTGGCATCTTTTTGTTTTTAGATCTTTTTTTGTGTGTGTGTGAGAAAGATCAGCCCTGAGCTAACATCTGCTGCCAATCCCCCTCCTTTTGCTGAGGAAGACTGGCCCTGAGCTAACATCCATGCCCATCTTCCTCCACTTTATATGTGGGATGCCTGCCACAGAATAGCTTGATAAGCAGTGCCATGTCCACACCTGGGATCTGAACTGGCAGATCCTGGGCAGCCGAAGCAGAAAGTGTGAACTTAACTGCTGTGCCACCTGGCTGCTTCCCTCCTTTTTTTCATATGGAAAGATTCGCCCTGAGGTAACATCTGTTTCCAGTTGTCATCTTTTTCTTTTTTCCCCTCCCCAAAGCCCCAGTGTATAGTTGTATGTTCTAGTTGTAAGTCTTTCTAGTTCCTCTGTGTGAGTTCTAACCACAGCATGGCAACTGACAGATGGGTGGTGTGGTCCGTGACCGAGAAAAGAACTCGGGCCACTGAAGCAGTGAGAAGGCTTTAACCACTCGGCCGTCAGGGCTGGCCCCAGGTTTGCACCTTGTATTGTGAGGTATCACCACTCGTGCGGCTTGAAACATATACTCAGGTTTTGGCAATTGTGAATAAACTTCCTATAAACATTGTAGTTCAAGCGCTTTTTGTAGATTTATGCTTTCATTTCTCTTGATTAAATACTTATGAGTGGAACTGCTGGATAATAGGCGTAGGTGTATATTTATTTCTATAAGAAACTACTAGAATGTTTTCCAAAATGATTATACCATTTTCCGTTTTCACCAGCAATATATGAGAGTTTTGGTGGCTAAAAATCCTCACCAATATCTGGTGTTGCCAGGCTATTTAATTTGAGTGGCAGTAGTGGTACCTCTTTGTGGTTTTAATGTGCATTTCCCTGATGTCTAAAGATGTCGAGTATCTTTTCATGGGCTTATTGGCCATTCATATATATTCATTTTTGAAGTACTTGCACAAATCCTCTGTCAACTTTGAAAACACTAGTTTTAGAAAAATTAATTGTTGTTGAACTTCTTTATATATTCTTGATACTGGTCCTTTTTCAGATAGGCGTTTTGTATTTTCTCCCAGTCTATGGCTTGTCCATTCATTTTCTTATGGTATCTTTTGATGAAAAGATATTCAATTTTCATGAGGCCTATTGTATTAATTTTCTTTTATAGTTGTTATTTTCTACATCATGTTCAAAAACAATCTTTCCGTTGTGTAGAAGTTTTATGTGCTTAGCGTTTACGTTAGAGTCTCTGATACTTCTCATATTGATGTTTGTATATGGTACGATTTAGAGGTCAGAGGTCTGCTTTTCTTTCTTTTTCCTCCTATAGAGATCACGTCATTTCAGCACCATTGGTTGAAAAGTCTTTCCTTTTCCCAACGTATTGCTCCGAAGCCCTTGTCAACAATAAATGATGGTAGAAGTGTAAGTCTACTTCTTGGATTCTTATCCCATTCTGATTTTCTTTTTCTATTCGTATGTCAGGACCACACTGTCTTGATTACTGTGGCTTTATAGTGAGCCTTAAAGTCAGATAGTCCAAGTCCTACTGGGTTCTTTTTAAATATTGTTGGATATTTTAGAGTGTCAGGAGCTCAGCTTGGCTGGGAGAGAGAGCTGGGCTATCAGGTAGGAGAGTAGCTAATTAAAGCAACAGCTGAAAATGAAAGAATTAAACCTAATCTCTTACTGTGTTGGTATAAATAAGAGTCTAAAAGCAGAGATGGTGCCAAAGCCCGCTGTTCCATTTCCCCATGGATCTGTGCACTGGGCAAGGGGCAGGTGGGTCAACAGAGACATGGGGTCCTCCCCCTGTTCAGGGAGCCCCAGACAAAAGGCTCTGGCAGCTCTGGGGACTCTGGGATCAACGGGGAGTTCTAGGGGCAGTTCTAGGAGTAGAGCATTATTGGCTGCTGAGTCAGAGTAGGGAAATGTGTCTTCAAGGTTTCCCCCTTCTTACCTCACAAAGAGATCTCAGCGGAGGTGTCTGAACAAGAGCTCTGCGCAAGACCTCAGATAAAGGGACCTAGGAATGAAGTCTCAGGGCCTGAAATGCAACTAGTGAAAGAGCGTGACCAGCTGTTGGGGGAGGGAGGCTGAGTCCTTGACTGCAACTCCCTGCAGAGATGGCAGTGCCCAGGCTGTGTGCTGAGTCTGGTGTGGGGAGGAAGGATTTCTCCGCTGAGGCTGCCAGGTAGCTGTATATTTAGTTTTGTAGCTAAAACTAAGTGAGGTGAGAGGTGTTGGAAGGAGCAGGTGCCCATGTTCCTAAGAGAGGAACATGGTGTAGTGCTCTTTCTACCAGGGGCTCAACGGAGGTGGTGACAGCTGTGCGGGGATGGTCCCAGAGAACCCTGGAACTGACTCACAGTGCTCAGTCCTCTTCTGTTCTCTTGTGGTGATTTTCTGAGTGTGAGCAATGCTTGCTGTGGGAAATAAATAATTTTCAAGATATTGTAGGACTCCCAGACACCCTAAGGTCCACTGAAGGCAAATGTTTGAGATGAGGTGTTCTGTTATCTGACGTTATTCTGTGAAGCCGTGTTTTCTCTGTTCTGGATGTTGACCTCAGACAGGAGACCAGTGATTCCTGCCTTTCCTCAGAGAAAGAATTCACCCCTCCATCCAGTGGACCTCTCACAAAAACAGTGTAGGATATTTCTTTCATTAGTTCCTGTTGCCTTGTTTGTTTTCATCCAAAGTTAGTTCAAGTCCTGTGTCTCATATGAACTTAATCCTGAACGTTGTGATACACATTGATTTCCATTTTCCTCTGAATTCCTCTACATGCAAATTTAGCACTGAATCAAAATATGTTTTCACATGCCTATTTCATGTCCTTAGTAGCTTTGTAATTGCCTGCAATTTGGGATTTCTCGTATCCTTTACCTTTCTTTTGTAGTCTTAGAGGAGAATAGGCTCAATGAATATTTCCTGACTGGACAGTAGATGTTTCATTCTTAAGAATAAACAGACATTTTCTCCAGATGACTGTGAGTACAGACATAGCCTAATTCTTAACACTTTCTGCATCATAGTTTATTCCTTCTCTGTTAAGAATTTTCCAATAAAACATACTTGACCATTTAGAGAACCTGGAGAAAGATTTATTTTTATCATAGTTGTCCTTTTTCCTTTCTTTTTGTTGAGAAATGGTGGCCTGGAACTAACATCTGTACCCATCTTCCTCTATTTTGTATGTGGGTCGCTGCCTCAGTGTGGCTTGACAAGTGCTGTAGGTCCACACCCAGGATCCGAACCCGTGAACCCCAGACCACAGAAGTGGAGCACTTGAACTTGACCACTACACCACGGGGCTGGCCTCAGTTTTTATTTTTCTTGACTGAATGAACAGAATTCAAATTCCACAAACTTTCTCAACAAGCACTAGGACAGTTAAGTTTATCTAAAGCTAGAGTTTAGAATGTGTGGGCGCCCTCTAGTGAATATCAGTCAAGAGCAAAGACAAGGAGCTGAGTAGCCTGTATATAGTTAAAGGTTCTAGCATAGGAAACGGGAGGAAAAACCGATATAAAAGGGTGGAGCAGGAATTCTTCAGTGTGATGCTGTGAGAGGACTGCTCTTGTTTGGGGAAGAGTGTCATAACTTTAGCTTGGGGACAACACAGTTGGTCAGGTTAACGTCAGAGTCATGCCCCTCACTTGGAAAGGGGTGGTGAGTGGGGCCTGAAAACATCCCATACTTTCCTGCCAAGATGTGGGCCTGGTTTCTCCTGAGTAGCTGCCTTTCTTCTACTTGGCACAAATGTGCCACAGGAGCCAGCATGACTCAGCCCTGAGTTGGGGTCACTTCCCTCTTCCATCTGCCCTTTTTGTGCAGAGAGGATGTGGCTGTGCAGTACTGTGGATAAGCTGCTGGCACAGAGGTACACAGCTGTCTGGTTGGTGCTGGCAGAATCCAGGATCAGGGTGAAATTCTCCTTCTTCTTTCTAGAGACACTGTACCCTTCAGGGGCATCTCCTTCCTGTTTATCG
>NW_025792089.1:0-1791 GCF_021613505.1 Equus quagga | reverse complement strand
TTTTTGCTGGCACTAGACTTTGAGCAACTTTGAGGTCAGAGACCATGTCTTTCTCTTTGCATCCCTAGTTACAAGACCAGTGCCAGGTATACAGTCAGAGTCTTCTTAATAAATTTTTATTGGTTCAGTGAAGAAATAAACAGGTTTCTTACCTCTCTTGGACTTCAATCTGGCCCTAATGATGCCTCAGGAAAAATAATAAAATTGTTTTCCAGGATTTAGAGAATTTGTCTAGCACAAGACCGACCTCAATGCAGTGTAAAAGCCTCTTATTTGTACCTCAGATTAGCTGTGAGTCACCTAGTTTGCTGCAAACACTGCCTAGAGACCTGCCATGTAGACGTAGCTTGGCAAGACAACACGCCAGATGAAGCCCGGAATCATCAATGAGTCTTCAGAGATCAAGAAAAAGACTTGAATTTAACATAAAAATAACTCTTGGAAATATGGCCCATTGAGATATTTTAACATGACCGATTTTAAGGAGACCTGTCCAGTTCAGTACCTAAGCAAGTCAACTCCCCTGTGACTTGGGCTACAGCACTGAATAATGCATAGACAGAGTAGCATCGATGTCATTGACTTTCCTCAGCCTCACACGAAAGTGTCCCAAAGCCCAGCCTCACTGAAAGGCAACGTTGTCAGCCCTAGTGTCCCTGCAAGGAGACTCGTAAGACAGTATAGATAGCTCGAGTGTCAGGAAAAGGGGTTTTAAAGAAATGTGGTCACCCCTTCTCGTCCTCTTCTTGTACACGGGCCCAGGACACACAGTAGGGAAAGAATATGGCAGAAGTTGACAACCGTTCCAGAGGGCCTACTTTCCAAATGGCTTTTCATGCTCTCCCCCAAAACAGAAAGTTAAAGGCAATAGTTCCTTTGCTGCTAAGGTGCAAGGGAGCATCTCAAAGAGACAGAGCAATGGGAAACCTCTTCCTGCCTTCTGCTCTCATTTGGACCCATCTCGGGCTTGTTGCTCCTTGCTAGAGCCCTATGTCCCACTGGGCAGCTAAGACTAAGGCCATGGCATGTGGAGTAGATCGCTCCTGTCCTGCTCTCTCACAATAGCCTCCTTCACGTCTGCCTGACTGCCATCAAGGACAGGCAGGGCAGGACAAGAACAGGAGGAAGGCAGAGCAGTCAGAGAAGACCCAATGGGGAGCCTGCCTGGACACCAGCCAGCCAAGGCCAACCCTGAGAGGACAGGCAGGAAAGAGCCCATCTCTCTTTTTCCCAGGGCCCTGTTCTCCTCCAGCCCCTTTGGATACCCATAGCACAGGCCTGGATGGAAGCACAAGACCTGATGGACGAGGACCAGGGTTGGAGGCTGGAAAACATTAGGTTCCAGGAGCTAGATTGCTGGAACCAGGTATGGAAGGTGGCTTGTAAGCTCAGAGGATTTCATGGTGAGAGAGGTTGTGAGAGGAGCAGTCAGAGAGTGGTCGCGGATGTCCCTCTTACAGCCGTATCTCTGACATTTAAAGTGGTGCCTGGCGCATAGCAGGTGCTCAGTAAAGTAAGTAATTAATGACTGACTGAATTAATGGACGCATAAAGGTGTGAGAAAACGACTATAAGAAAGGGTAAGTCTTCAACAATGCAGAGGGCACAGAGAGCAGAGAAAGGGCAGGGCTTATTTGAAGACCACCTAATAGGTTGGTATTCCTAGGTATGCACAGCTAGTGGACCTTTCTGTGTGGGTCTTGAATGCCAGGTTTATTTTGCATGCAGTGGAGTTGTCAAAAGTTTCCTTCCTCATATTATTGCCAAGTTAACCTTCTGGAAACCCAAGTC
>NW_025792088.1:0-5859 GCF_021613505.1 Equus quagga | reverse complement strand
GTGAGGAGGTGGATTTAAGAAGGAAGGGAGCAGGGTGAGGGAGCATGAGACTGAGAACTGAACAGGCTGTCCTCACAGTTAAGTGACGGGCACTGTACCCTTGGCGCCTGCCTTCGCTTTAAATCTGACCCCTTCGCAGTCCAGCTCTCCTAGATTGCTGACCTGCTGAGAAGACTGGACAATGGACAGCTAGATCTGCGTGTGTCTGCTGGCGTCCCCCTCTCTGGCTGCCTTCGTCTGTATTAATTGCGTTCGTTTAGAGCCCAGGAAGCCCTGCCCTTGTGATAACCCAAGAAGTTCTAAGCAGGAGAGCTGTAGCTAGAGTCTAGGGTTGTCAGTGTGCTGCTTTAGAGGAATGCGCAGGGTTCTGCAGGGAGCAGCTCATGAAGCTTAGGAGCCTGCAAAGTTCAGTTATTCCTCTTTTTGGAACAAAATTCACTAATTAGGACTAATTGGTCACAGGTAGGTGTGAGCTAGGATACGATTTGAATTAGAAAATATTTCAAAGGAATGCAAATATGTTAAATTGCTGTTCTGATAATTATACTTAAGCCAATAGTGTCATTAGAAGTACTTTAAGAATATACAAGAATGATTGCTATTTGGTTTATTAGACACAATGTCTTTGTTTTGTAGGTGAGGAAACTTGAGATTGAACAGATGGTGTTTTTTCCGAAAGGCATATAACTTGTTAGAGGCAGAGCAGAAACTAGAAAGTTGGTTTTCTAATTCTCTATCCGGTGTTGAAATTGTTCAGTGTAGACAAGGAAAGACCGATCTCATGCATGACTTGATTATCATCTCCAAGTATATGACGGTGCCCTCAGCCCCACTCCCACCCATGATAAAAAGTTGTTGTCTTACAGTTCAAAATAACTGTCTGCCAGGAACCAACAAGAAAGGATGGGTTTGCCCTGGTCAAAGACTTAACAGTTTGTGTCTTTTCTCCTGAAGGTTTTCAGGAGAGAATAAGTTACCCTCAGCTCAATAATTTAGATGGTAAAGGACTTGATCGAATGTTGTTTTAAGACCCCTTTCATATTATTCTCTGCAGCTTAATGATTTTAAGGATAAAAATATGGTAATGGAAGTACTCTTACTAGAATGAAGTGTTATCTTATTGGAACTTGCATTTGGAAGAGTAACTGTTCCTGCTGCTAGGAACTGAGGCGCATCAGAAATTGTAACCTCATCGTTGGTGTGCAGACCTTGGGAGAGCAGCATCCAGCTCCCTTTTGTGGATCTAGATAGAAAAGAGTCCCAGTTTGTTTAAAGATGAATAAACTAATTTATTTATTTTTTTAAAATCCAGCCTTGGCAAATGCAACATTATGTGTCCTTGAGCCTATTATGTCTGTGGAGGTTATAGCCCCAAATGAATTTCAGGGATCGGTGATTGCAGGAATTAACCGGCGCCATGGGGTCATCACCGGACAAGATGGAATTGAGGACTATTTCACGTTATATGCAGACGTAAGTACTGTTCTCACTGACAATCTTGCTCTTGTTAACCACAAGAGGGAATCAGAGTTAGCTTTAGTTTTTGGAGATTGTAGAGCAAGTTGACACATTGCCCTGGCTGTTTGAGTGTTGGATTTGTGTCTCATGTATGTGTGGCAATTTCTATAATTTGCTGTTAGAACAACTCTTAAGTGCAAAAGCTAAAAATAAGATTCATTTCATTGAGGCCTTTTGTGAATATGTCATTTTCTTAGATTTATAGTTACCTTTCTTTCTCGTTATAGCTTTATTTGCATAACTGCTTTATTATGTTCTTTCTCATTTATTGGGAAATATTTCATTGCTTTGCTAAAATGTACCTTGCTTGACTTAAATCTTGGGAGCAAGGGTTTATCACATTATAGAAAGCCTCCTAGAAGATACAGCTATCAGCGTATCACTGAAGTGTCCAAAGGAAGGTTGTATTAACGTTTTCACAGAAGAAACACTTCTGAATGCCTGAGCTGCAGCCAGAGAGTGGGTGGGGATGAGGGAAGGCTGTTGGTGGCGGCCACTCTGAAACTGAAAGATCTGGTTTCCACTTGTGACTGTCAAATGAAATTATTTTCAGATAAGGTCTCTACTTTCAGTAAAACAAAAATGTTTCTCTTTGGCTGTTAATTCTTTTAAGCCAGAGTACTTAGTAGAAATGTGAGTCTAAAGGAATTAAGTGGCTAAGGCTTTTCTGTGTTTTTTCTCAAATATTCTTCCATAAGCAATGCTGAAATGTCACTGCTTGTTTTCAGGTCCCTCTAAATGATATGTTTGGTTATTCCACTGAACTTAGGTCATGCACAGAGGTAAGCAAGCATTTAAACTTTACTTCTTGCCCTTCAAGAGACCACCCTACAAAATGATCAAATTTATGAAATCTTATCTTTGCATGACTTTGATAGTTGTTAAAAAAGAAAGAAAGAAAGAAAATCTCTCCTTTTTTTTTACATTCCTAGGGAAAGGGAGAATACACAATGGAGTACTGCAGATATCAGCCGTGTTCGCCGTCCACACAAGAAGGCCTTGTTAATAAGTATTTGGAAGCTACAGGTCAACTTCCTGTAAAAAAAGGAAAAGCCAAGAACTAACCTTTCTCACTTTAAGTTGACAAACTGAATCTGCAAGGTTTAGATACTTTAATGGATTCCAGCGGAATGGATTCAAGCTGAAATAAGAAATTTTAGAAGCCCTTCCTGTTTTGTTTAGGAGCTTCTCTTATATTCAAAGATAATTCTATGTATATCTCAACTCGATTGGTTTTATGGTTCATTGAAAAACCTCAAATAAAATATGATTATTACTGAAATATATTTAATATTTATCTAAGGGGAGAAGAGACTAATTTCAGTTATACTTCTGAGCTTAGAATATATGTAAACTTCCTTTCCAAAATTTTTATCATAAGAATTTTCAACATATAGAAAAGCTGAAACAAACAGTATAAATAATAGCATGTATCTTCTATCTAGACTCAACAACGAACAATCCTGTTAACAATTTGTTTATCAGATAGTAATTTGTTTTGTCATATTTGCTTTATCTGTTTGTCTATCATTTGCCTACCTATCTCTTTATTTAAAAATTTTTTTTAATTATTGTTTTGCTGAATACTTGAAAGTGAATTGCATAAATCATGATGCTTCTTGGAGTGTCCTTTTTTTTTTTTTTGGTGCTGAGGAAGATTTGCCCTGAGCTAGCATCCATGCCAGTCTTCCTCTATTTTGTATGTGGATTGCCACCACAGCATGGCTGCTGACAAGTGATGTAGGTCTGCACCCGGGAACTGAACCCAGGCCACCAGAGTGGAGCCACCAGACTTAACCGCTAGGTCACCGGGCTGGCCCTGGAGTGTCATCTTTTAATGAGCAGCCTTTTTTGTTCGAGTGGATTCCATGTGTTCTTAATGGAGGATGTTTTTCAGATTCTTCATTGGGATATTAAAATGCTAGCTACATTTCCAGCTGTTTTATATATAACCAACTGCTTCAATTTGTGACTTGTCCAAATTTATAACTGCCTTCCTTGCAGACCTGTGAAACAAAGAACAGCCCCTTGCGCATGCTCTTCTTGTCTCTGTTCTTCTGAAT
Organism: Equus quagga; assembly: GCF_021613505.1. Classification (NCBI taxonomy): domain Eukaryota; kingdom Metazoa; phylum Chordata; class Mammalia; order Perissodactyla; family Equidae; genus Equus; species Equus quagga. The sequence goes on along the minus strand of NW_025792088.1, from coordinate 2,278 downwards.
GTCTCTGCGGCTCTAAAAAGAAAATAGAGTTTAAAGAGTTGCTGACCAGTCAGTTTCATTCACATAGTAAATTCTAGTTGAATTTGAGTCTGTTGGAATTTATCATATATTGTATTCATGGAGAGTGTGAAAGAACAAATGATAAGCTTTTTTTCCTAGAATGAGGTGGACTTTCCCAGGTACTTTTACCATGCTGTTCCGAATTGCTTCATCCAGAAAAATCATCTGATGTGATAGATAACATCCTAGTCCTTTCTCTTGTGGATAATAGAAATAAAATAACTTTTAAATTCCTTTGTTTTTCTTGACTTATAGATTTGGCTTTATGACTTAAGCCTTCTAGGAAGAAAGATTTTAAAAAGTGTTGAAGACATGTTTTCAAGGCATTTGCTAAATACAGCTGTCCCTCGTATCCACAGGGATTGGTTCCATGACCCCTTCTGATACCCAAAGGATGCTCAAGTCCCTTGTATAAAATGGTGCAGTATTTGCATATAAACTAAACATATCCCCCCCATACAATTTAAGTCATCTTTAGATTACGTATAATACCTAATACAATGTAAAAACTATGTAAATAGTTGTTATACTGTATTGTTTAGGGAATAATGACAAAGAAAAAAGTCTGTACACGTTCAGTACAGACACAACCATCATAGGCCGTTCCGTCCATGGTTGGTTGGATCCGCAGATGTGGAACCCTCGTATATGGAGGGCTGACCATGCTTTAAACACATTATCTAATTTAGTTTTCACAACCTTATGAAAGTAGGTACTATTATGATGTCCCTTTTGTAATAGAGGAAGCAGAAGCACAGAGAAGGTAAATAACTTGTCCAGACCACACAGCTCGTTAAGTTTTGAAATTGATAATTTAGTTATTCATCAAACCAAGTGTCTTTTTCCCCTGAATGTGTCTTGCTATAATAGCATCAAGCCTGAAAAATGTGGCTTTGGCATTTCGTCAGCATCTCATGTGATTCGCAATGACTCTGAATATTGTTCCTGACGAGGAAATAACCTTCATAGAATTTAGCACAGTTCCTCTGGCTATTCAACAGTCAGAAATGCTGGAACTAAGATGGATAAATTTGGATGTGTCTTTTACTTGCGGAACATTCTGGCTATCAAGATACAGCGTCAGAGGGGCCAGCCCCGTGGCCAAGTGGTTGAGTTCGTGTGCTCCACTTCGGCGGCCCAGGGTTTGCCAGTTTGGATCCTGGGCGTGGACATGGCACTGCTCATCAAGCCATGCTGAGGCGGTGTCCCACACAGCACAACCAGAAGGACCTACAGCTAGAATATACAGCTATGTACTGGGGGGCTTTGGGGGGAAGAAGAAGAAGAAAAAGAAGATTGGCGACAGATGTTAACTCAGGTACCAATCTTTAAAAAAAAAACATAGTGTCAGAAAAGAGTCTAGATAGCTAATCCAATGCCAGCGTCACATGGGCAATGACACGCCCAGCTGGTGGGAGTAACTAGAACAGATCGCAGACGGGTGGCTCCAGGACAGAGCCGCCTCCTGCTGACTCTGGAGTCTGCTTCCACCTGGTGAAGACCACGTACTAGCCGAAGTCTGGAGCCAGGAAGAAGTTAACGAGGATTCGTAAATGAGGACTTTTTAAAATACTATTGTTGTGAAGAGAAATTGGTGGCTAATTTAAAGAAGGGTAGTTGTCACTTGTGCTGGAGAATGTGGCAGCAGTGGGCAGGACTGTGCTGATTGCCCCCTGCCGCGTTTAACCACCTGGGGCCCTTGGCCAAGAAACACGCCGGCCAGCCCTAGCCACTCTGACTCCGGATGGGGTCGAAAGTTTTCCACGGGGTTCTACTATACAGGTGTGCTTAAAGACCACTGCAGCATTGCCTGCACCTCCAGGACAGGAAATGGAAGCTCTTTTATATTATTATTACCAATTATACTTAATTATATTAATAAGTATTACTCTTGTGTGTGATGTTAGAGTTTGGGTGGTTGGTTCTTAGTTTGATAGGTTTACCTTTACAGAAAGACAGTCAATTTTCTGTTATTCCTCTCCTTGCTCACTCTTACATTGTTTAGTTGTAAAATCACTAAAGTTTAATCAATTCTGAACTTTTAGGATTTTTCATATTTTAATGTTTTTGAAATCTGGATTAGTCTTAAAATTGATGCCAACGAAACTAGGCAGCCACCAGTAGGTGTAAATTGTGACACGTAAGAATATATCCCCTTGTAGAGGCAGCTGTTTGCATTGCTAAAACCGTAACTGCGTGAATTAGAGCTTTAATTGCT
>NW_025792087.1:0-1371 GCF_021613505.1 Equus quagga | reverse complement strand
TACCCGAGTCCTCTCCACACCCACAGCCGCCTTGAGTGCGTGGCCCACATTCATTCACTCAACAAACACTTGCTGTTGTAGTGCCTACTGTGTGCCAAACATCTACTGTGTGCTGGGAGCTGTTCTGTGCCGGAGCACCGGTCTGAGGACACGGCGAGACAGTGGAAGTGACACCTAGAGACACTAGATGGATCCACAGTGTGAGGTGCTAGGAAGAAATGAGAAGAAGACAATGCACCGGGAGTGACTGGGGACAGGTAGAGGGTCTCTGTCCAGGGTGGTCTGGAGGCTCCTGGACCAAGACCCACATAGTCAGGAGGAGCCAGCTGACCACAGGCAGGACGAGCACTCCAGGCAGAGGAAACAGCACGTGCAAAGGCCCTGAGGCAGGGGGACCTGGTGTCTCAGGAGGAGGAGGAGGAGGCCAGTGTGGCTGGGATGGGGATGAGGTTGGGGGAAGAAGCTGGGAGGTGGTGTGTCCTGACTTGCAGTGTCGGGGTGCAGGGAGCACTGTTTTACCTGCCTACTTAGGCAAGACGTATGAAGGGAGTCAAAAGCTACAAATTTACACTGATAAATAAATGCCATGGAGATGTCACGTTCAGCATGGCGACTATAGTTAGTGACACTCGGTTGCATATTTGAAAGTTGCTAAGAGAGGAGATCTTCAAAGTTTTCATCACACACACAAATCTTGTAACTGTACGGTGACGGATGTGGACTAGACCTACTGTGGTGACTATTTTACGATACATATAAAGATCGAATCATCATGTCGCACGCTTGAAACTAACATAGTGTCATATGTCTATTATATCTCAATAAAAAAATAACAAAAAGTTAAAAAGAAATTCTAAATCACCTATTACGTTCGCTTCTGGACATCAGGTTGCATCCTACACGTTTAACGTCTCAGCGTATTTATTCTTTTTCTTTTTTTTAAAGATTGGCACCTGAGCTAACAACTCTTGCCAATCTTCTTTTTTTTCTTTTTCTGCTTTATCTCCCCAAATCCCCCCGCCCCCAGTACATAGTTGTATATCTTAGTTGCAGGTCCTTCTAGCTGTGGCATGAGGGACGCCGCCTCAATGTGGCCTGATGAGCGGTGCCATGTCCGCACCCAAGATCCGAACCAGTGAAACCCTGGGCCGCTGCAGCTGAGCGCGTGAACTTAACCACTTGGGCACGGGGCCGGCCACCGTTCTTTTCCTTATTTAACAAAAAAGCTGTCCCTAGAGCGCTGGTGTCCTTGGTTGGAAGGAGGAAGATGAGGCGTGAACTCAGCTGGTTGGGCCAGGACCCCTTTCTCAGGCTCCGCCAGCCCCTGAAGCATCTCCCAGGCTCCTGGGGAGGCATCTGACCTGGGGTAGC
>NW_025792086.1:0-31822 GCF_021613505.1 Equus quagga | reverse complement strand
ACCAGATCCCTGTGGAGGAGCATGCCCCACCCCACACCCTGCGAGGCAGACCCAACAGCGCACAGCAACCCCAGGACCAGACGGTTCACCTCCAAAGAGCAGGAAGATGGGAGATGAAAACTAGCGCTGACTTCAGACGGCACTGGGTTGGCAACAGGGCATCCTCCTGGAGCTGGGGGACCCCCCACCTGAGGGCGGTGCCAAGTGTGGAGCAGCCAGGCTTTGTGGTGGAGTCTGCTGTCGGTCAGCTCTAGCAACACACTGACCACATTCCAGCAACACCAAACCCTGGAGACTCTTCACGCGCTCTAACCCTCCCTGCGCGTGAAAGGCTGGGGTGGTCAGCTGTCCACAGCCCACAAAGGACCTTAACTTTTGGCTTCACTACTGGCCTGTGTGAGACCCCGCGCAACCCACAGTGGTCAAGAGCATCACTGGTGAAGACAATGGCCATCTCCTATGACTAGTAGTCATTGATACCTGGAAGAACCAGTCCCCTAACTTCCCCGAGGCCACAGGGCCAAGGGGAGCTAGAGCAAGGACCCCCGCCTACGCCCCTGTCTCCTCGGGCTCCAAGCTGCCTCTCCTGAGGGGACACCCTTGCTGGGGCAACAGCACAGTCTGCCCCTGCTCAAGGCCAGGCTGGCATTACTGGTGAAGATCACACAGACACATGAGGGGCCCTCCGAGGGCCGAGCTGGAAGCACTTTGAGCCATAGCTGCCGTCACTGTGGATCAAACCCTGGCTTCTTCCTTTGTCAGCCCCCAAGGAACCCTAGTGGACAGAGAGCACTGGATAGGGAGCCAAGAGACCTGGACTAGGGCCTTGGATCAGCCCAGCCCACCATGTGGCAAGTCTCCGCACGTCTCCAGGCCTTGGTTTTCTCATCTGCAAAGTGAACAAACGGGAGCCAAATTCTGGATCCTTTAGTTCTAAAACTACAAGTGGTACATTCATCCCAATAAGGATATGCCAGACTTAGTACCCAGAGTTTCTTCTGTTTCCATAAAATCACAGCTTCTGCCAGTGTAGGGGCCTCCCTGATGGGTGGGGGCCTCCCTGACGTGTGGGGGCCTCCCTGATGGGTGGGGGCCTCCCTGACGGGTGGAGGACTCCCTGACGGGTGGGGCCTCCCTGACGTGTGAGGGAGTTCCTGGCGTGTGGGGGCCTCCCTGACGTGTGAGGGACTCTCTGACGTGTAGGGCCTCCTTGATGTGGGAGGACTCCCTGGATGTTGGAGGGACTCCCTGAATGTGACTCCCGGATGTGCAGGGGCCTCCCTAGATGTCTGGGGGACTCCGCAGATGTATTTAAGGACTGTTGCACCTCAGCTTTGGAGATCTCAGGTCCCGCCTCTTCCCACTCCTTGTCTTTCTTTGGTGTCTATCTCAGTAGAATGCCCTCCACCCCCACCCTCAGCCCGATGGGCACTGCCCCTCCTCCAGGCAGCACTGTTTCTCACACTACTTTCGGGCTCCAGCAGAGGCGTGTATCTACCTGAGCTCGCAGCTGAGTGGTGGAGTCAGGGACACCTTTGCGGTTTTCTTTTAAAGCTGGCCCTACTACAACCAACTTCATCCCGGACTTCCATGCAACCAGGGATCGATGTTCTGGTGCATTTCTAGTCCAGGAGTTTCTGAGATTAGCAGCCGTTTCTGGCTGGGAAGGTTTGGTTTTGACTCACATAAAATAACAAATTGAGGAGTGGGCAGCTAGTAACAGTGCTCTCAGCTGGTTCTCGGAGTTTCCTTTGAGTTCGAATGACAACTCAGAGTGGGGAGGTGACAGCAGGAGGAGGATGCTTATACTCCAGACGGCAAAGGGGGTGGGACAGCCAAGTTCAGCACTGCTCAGAGACGCAAACTCCCAGACCAAGACTGAGTCATCCTCAACAGCAAGCGGCTTTCCCACGTGTGCCAGAAAACCCAGTGGCCACTTGTCCTCATGGTCTGTCCTGTGGGTTCATCATCAGCAGGAGCCTGTACAGTCCACTCAGTCTGAGCCAAAGGTCCCAATGCCACCGGCAGCGGTGGCGTTCCCTGCGAGGTCTCGGCCCAGGGGCTGTCTTGCCGCGTTTGTTGGCTGTGATCACCAGGGCTGCCTGCCTCTTCCCTGAGAGGCTATAAGGGGAGGGCGAGAACCAGGGAGCAGCCTGTGAGCAGGTCTGAGCTGTCAGTGCCCTCTTCCTGCCCCGAGGCTGCAAAGGCAGCTGAAACTGCTGCTGCTGCCTCTGCCTGTGACCTCAGGAGCCCTTGGGCTTCCCCAGCCTCTCAGTGCAATCAACCCAAGTGTGAGGGTTTATGATCCGGGCAAGGCGTTGAGACAAAAAACATGGCAGCACAGGGGTCAGCCAGCAAACATGCTGACCGCCTCTGGGGACATTGCTCCCTCTGGGGCCAGTCCCCGTGAGTCTTAAAAAGAGATTAAACAGGGACAAAGAGTACACCCTGGGGATCCAAGAGAATATATATTGATTGAGCAGGAGCTCAATAAATACTGATTGATTGATTGAATGGAAAGATGAGTTATAGGAAACAAAAGGAATCTAGTATCATCAATTGGATTTCTTTTATTTCATTTATTTATTTATTTATTTATTTATTGGTGAGGAAGATTCACTCTGAGCTAACATCTGCGCCAATCTTCCTCTATTATGTATGTGGGTCACTCCCACACCATGGCTTGATGAGAGGTGTAAGTCTGCGCCCGGGATCCGAACCTGCAGACCTGGGCCGCTGAGGCAAAGTGCGCCGGGCTTAAGCACTACACCATGGGGCTGGCCCCCCTGAATTTCTTACATCACTGAGTTTGAGAAATTTTAAAGCTGGCCAACACTGCCACCTGGCGATGGACTCCACGCTTACCTTTAAAGCTACTTTCTATCCTGTCTGGGGATCTAATGTGTATAATCCACAGGAAAGCCAACGAGATGAACACAACATGCTCCTCACCAAGTCGTCATCCAGGGACATCCAGGAGTGCTTCCTGAGCAGTGAAGCCCTTAGAATAGTCTTTGTCTCCAGTGAGTCATCAACAAAGCGGAGACAGACTGTGTTCGAGGCAGCATGGCAGTCCTGAACTCAAGAGAGGGACACTCTCGTTAAGCAAATGAGAGAGCTCTTGCACACACGACAGAGAGAGAGTTGATCAAGGCGGTGGCCTGGGTATATGAAGTAACTGACGAGATTTATTTAAAAATCTGGTAAGCTGGTAAAAGATGGGGTCCTGTGTCTTAGTCAGTTTGGGCTGCTATAGAAAAGGTACCATAAACTGGGCAACTTAAACACAGAAATTTACTTCTCACAGTTCTGGAGGCTGGGAAGTGCCAGATCAAAGCACCGGCAGATCCAGTGTCTGGTGAGGACTCACTTCCCAGTGAACAGACAGCACGCTTTTCATTGTGTCCTCAGAGGGGCGAAAGAGCGAGGGAGCTCCCTGAGGTCTGTTAGAAGGGCACTAACCCCATTCCTGGGGCTCCTCTCTCATGACCTAATCACCTCCCAAAGGCCCCGCCTCCTAATGCCATCCACTGGGGGTTAGGATCTCAACCTGAGTTTTGAGGGGACACAAAAACTCAGTCCTAACACCTTGGTTGAAGAGAAATGCTGAGGAGGCGCTCCTGGCAGATGGGAGGCAGACAGGATGGAATTAAGAGAAGAAGCTACAGCCCAAAACACACAGAGAAGTTGGAAGTGACCTGGAGAGGTGAGACGTGAGCGGCAGGAAGACGCTCTGGGGAGCATCGGGTGTTTGGTTGGGAGTCAGGGAGAAGTCAGGATAGAGGAGAGAAAACCACGCAAAAGTTCATGTCTGGCCGAGGGAATGAGATAAGCACCGTGAACTCTAGATATTTATAGAAACATGTTTATATATGCTTAAAATGTACGGATAATTCTTAGAAAACGAAAACTAGAATGTGTAACTTCAAAACCATTGGTGACGGAAATGGTTGGTCAATCAAAAAAAAGGCAGGAACGGGTCGGGTGGGGGAGGGAACAAGCAAGGATGGTAACTTAGAAAATAGAAAATAAGGTCAAGGGCTAGATCCAAACATCATATCAGTAATAGCTGGGAATTAATTAAATTTTCCCCATTAAACAGGAATTGTAGCAGAGAGTCACAGGGACAGAAAATTTGGAAAACAGGATACAAGACATGGGATGTGGAGTACACACACACACACATGCACGCACACACATTTGGAGTTCCAGAAGGAGAGAGTGGGAAGAAGCAACATTTACCGAGTTAAAAGCTGCAGATTTTCCAGAATTAATGAAAGACAATACTCAGATTCAGAAAGTACACAAAATCAAAGTTAAATAGATGAAATCAGCACTACTACACGTCACAGTGGAACTGTTGAAAACCACAGAGAAGCAGAGGGCTCAGAGACAGAAAGAAAAGGAGGGTCACCGACCAGGAATGGTGCTCACATCGACAGCTGGAGGTGGGGGACCTCTGAAGTGTTACAGACAAGTAACTGTCTACCAGGAACAGAGTAGTTGGTGAGATCCTCCTTCAAGAACAAGTGCAAAATACACTTCAGCAAACACACACCAGTAGAGTTCCCCACTCTAGACCCTCTAGACCAGGAGGAAGAGAAATCATCCCCAAACGAAGACCCGAAATGCAAGTAGGACAATGACCAAGGAAACGGTTACACTTGTGGGTAAATCCAAACAGACACTAGCGATATGAAATTAGGACAATAATATCTTCACCACGGAGCTAAAAGAAACAAGACAGAGGCAAAATCCTGAACAACAGGAGCACAGAAGATGACAGGGAGGACCTTCCGATGCTTGGGATAGTTTTAAGTTTAATTTAAATATGCATGTTAATGGGCCGGCCCAGTGGTGCAGCAGTTAAGTGCACACATTCTGCCTCAGCAGCCTGGGGTTGGCCGGTATGGACATGGCACCGCGTGGCAAGCCATGCTGTGGTAGGCATCCCACATATAAAATGGAGGAAGAAGGGCACGGATGTTGGCTCAGGGCCAGTCTTCCTCAGCAAAAAGAGGATTGGCAGCAGATGTTAGCTCAGGGCTAATCTTCCTCAAAATAAATAAATAAATACGCATGTTAAAATTTCTATATTAGGGGCCGGCCCTGTGGTCGAGTGGTTAAGTTCGCGCACTCCGCAGCAGGCGGCCCAGTGTTTAGTTGGTTCGAATCCTGGGCGCAGACATGGCACTGCTCGTCAGGCCATGCTGAGGCGGTGTCCCACATGCTACAACTAGAAGGACCCACAACTAAAATATACAGCTATGTACCGGGGGGCTTTGGGGAGAAAAAGCAAAAAAAAAAATAAATAAAATCTTAAATAAATAAATAAATAAATAAAAGATTCCTATTTAAAAAAAAAATTTCTAGATTAACCACAAATAAAAACAGAATATGTAACTTTTAATCTAGTGGTGAGGAAAATGGAATAAGGAAAGTCTGAAAATCTGAGAGATGCAAAGAAAGGAGAAACAAATTTAAAAGAAAGAAAAGAAAAGGTGGGAAATCTTTTTAAATACAAAAATAGTGAAAATAAATTTTAAAATGTCAATAATTATATTCTACATAAATGGAGTAAATTCTCTCTTTAAAGACAAAGATTGTTGGGATAGATAAAAAGTCCCAACTAGATACTTCTTCAAGAGACATACCTAAACCTAAAGTGTAAATATGCAGAAATATTGATAGTGAAAGCATGGAAATGTTTATCAAATAAATATCGGTTAGACAGCAGACAAAATGGACAGTAATTCAAAATGCAAGAGGAGAGATAAAAAGGGAAATTACATATGTTAAATGGTCACCAAGAGGATCCAGGAATTCTTAAATTGCAAACACCTAAAAATATAACTCCAAAAGCATAAAGCAAAAATTGACAGAAATACAAGGAGAAACTGACAAATCAACCCTCATAATATTTTCAGGCCATGTATACACAACCCGAAAAACCATCTCATAAAAATCAGAAGAGTGACTGGATATCACTCAGATTTACAAAAGTGGCTGTTTCGCTGGATTGAAGCTTTGGTTACAAAACTGAATTCAGTAAAACCGGTTTGTGTGTGCAGAAGGGATTTTAGGTCATAATAGTTCTTTCAGATTCCATGATGCTTCTGTCGTGGCTAGGAATGTTGCCCCACCCCGTACACGACCTGAGACCCTTAAAGGTGAGTGAGCGGGTGGCCTGGTTTGGGAGGTGATCCAGGGAAAGGAGAGGAGTGGGGAACTGGGGAGCATGAGACAGAGAAGGAGGGAACACCAAAGCAAGGGTTCATTTCTCCGGTTTGTCACCCCTGTGGCCACTGGGGCTGGGTCCCCTGAATCCCTTCAAATTGCTTTGTAGCCTGCACTGTGGGCTCGTCCATTGCGGAAGTGGAAAGGGAGCATAACCCACAGGGATCCCACCCTGCTGGACCCAAGTACCCTTATGTGCTGTGGACTGCCTTGCACATCCATGTCTCCCAGGTGAGAGGACCAGGCAGCTCCCAGAAGCATCCACACCTCAATGGCTGAGAAGCCCAGGCAGAAACAAGAGGTACCCAATGCAGTGGCCCGACTTGCAAAGCCAGTTGCTGAAGCTGGAATAAGAGACGTTTGAGAAGGTGTGACGTGGGGCACAGGAGCGTCCCGATCAGAAATCTCTTGGAGGACTTTTCATTGTATTACTTGGTAAAGTAAATGGATTTCTGCACACCCCCATCACACACACATGTGCCTATTTCCCTGCGATATTGGTCCTACACTGGGCATTATTATGGAATCCCTGGCCCTCCAGGGGCTCCCTACAGGGGAAGCCTTCGGTGGAAGGGAGCAAAAGAGAAGTCCTGAAATGGTAATATGGTGAAGAGGGAAAGAGAAAGAGGTGGTGTAGGCGGTCTTCGGTGGAAGGGAGCAAAAGAGAAGTCCTGAAATGGTAATATGAGACTGAACAAGTGGCCAGAAGGGTGGCTAATGGGGCCGTTATGTGAATGAAGACATTTCGAAGATCAGCAGTCAAAGAGGAGACGAGACGAACGCAGCTGGTGATTTAGAGGGTGAGTTGTTAGGATGGCGTAGAAGAACGGAAATTCCTCTACATACAAACGGTCAGGCTGTGCATTCAGATGGATGCTGTGCTACAAGGCAAGGCAAAAGCATATCAACATGCCTGCCAGCAGGTGGCACCAATGTGTTATTTGTGATTATGTGTTATTTATGATATTTCTTTCCCTTTCTCTCTCTCTCCCTCCCTCTTTCATTCTTTCTTTCGAAAGAGGAGAGAAAAGGCAGCCAGCCTTGGATGAACCTTAAGGAGGGGGAACCAAAAGACTCAGAACTATGCCATGGCTACAGTTCCCTCTCGACAGCTGCAGGTGGTCATGCACCGAAACAGGGTTTGAAGCAGCCTGTCCTCTGACAAAATCATGTAAATAGGGGCCTGAGTGAGCAGAAGCTAAAACTAGAAAATAGAGTATTTCACAACAATTCTTGGAAAGGCAGGTCTCTCTAGGACTACTGGGGAAATTGCTGTACCCACGACAAGACCCTTGGTCACAATCCCAGGATTCTGAAAACCTTTGCAGCCCCTACTCAGCTTCCAAAGTGTGGCCCGAAGAATCTCAAAAGCAATATCAGAATCAATGCCCAGAGTTCATTAGCTACCATTCCAGGCCCAGCATGAGCTCAGCAACATGGAAACACAGAGCAGAAAGAAGACCGGGTCTCTCAACCCTCAGAGCACTGATAACGCGGATCCCTAGCCACCTGCTGGAAGAGCTTGTGAGCACCAGAATACAGGAGAGAGACACTCTCCTGGACAGACAGAATTCCGTCCCCAATCGTGCACAGCCTTGGCAACCCCTTTGGCCTACTCAAAGGATTTGGAACACAACTAGCATGCCTGCTTACTTCCAAAATATGTGCCTTCCAACAAGGCATCCATTTTTTTAAAAAATTGTATCAAATAATGATATGTCCCCATTAAAAACTCAAATAACACAGGAGGATGTACAGCAGATAATAGGAGCCCCTGCCCTCCTGTCTCCCACCCCAGCCTCTCCACGCAGAGTCAACCTTTTCATGCTTTTAGCTGCTCACTTCAGTGGTATTCCCACCAAAAATGTATAACCTAGGGCTGGCCCTATGGCCAAGTGGTTAAAGTTCTGCACACTCTGCACTGGTGGCTCAGGTTCACGGGTTCAGATCCTGGGCGCAGACCTACACCACTCATCAGCCATGCTGTGGCAGTGTCCCACATCCAAAAAATAGAGAAATATTGGCATAGATGTTAGCTCAGGGCTAATCTTCCTAAAGCAAAAAAAGAAGAGGACTGGCAATGGATGTTAGCTCCGGGCAAATCTTCTTTAGCAAAAAAAAAAAAAAGTATAACCTGAAATCTAATCATGAAGATACACTAGGCACACCCTATTTGAGGGGGAATTATATAAAATAATTGATGTGTGTTCTTCAAAAATGTCAGTGTCAGGAAAGACAAAGGTTGAGGAATGTTCTACATTGAAGCAAAGTGTGCTTCTAGAAATGCAATATGTGACTCTAGACTGGATCCTGTGTGGAAAAAGAAAATTGCAGTAAAGAACATTATTGAGTCATTTGGCAAAATTGGAATGTAAATGGTGGATTAGATAAAGAGTCTTTTATTCAGATTTAGAATGCTGTATTGTTTTCACATTTAGAATGTTGTAGTCAATACAGTGTTTTATTAGATGAAAGTGTTACATTCAGGTTAGAATACTGTATTTAATTCAGTATTAGATATTGTACCTGATTGATACCATATTGTATTAGATAAAAGTATAGTATTCCAATTTAGAATACCGTATTCTATTCAGGTTTAGAATATGGTACTCAGATTTAAATTAAAGTATTGATTCAGATTTTCTGAAGTTGATAACTACTCAGGTTATGTAACAAGATGTCCTTATTCTTAGGAAATACACACAGTATTAAGATATAAAGAGGCAGATACAGCGACTATGGAAAACAGCATGGAAGTTCCTCAAAAAGTTAAAAATAGAACTACCATCTGATCCAGCAACCCCACTTCTGGGCATCCATCTGCAGAAGGTGAAATCACTGTCTTGAGGAGACATCTGCACCCCACGTTCACTGCAGCATTATTCACAAGAGCCAAGACAGGGAGACGACCTAAGCGTCCACAGCAGATGAATGGATGAAGAAAAGGTGACGTACACACGTGCGTGCACGCGTACACACACATACACAGGAATATTATTCACTCATAAAAGGAGGAGAAAATCCTGCCATTTGCAACCACCTGGATGGACCTTGAGCGCATTATGCTGAGTTAAATAAGCCAGACAGAGAAAGACAAACGCTGTATAATCTCACTTACCTGTGGAATCTGAAAACATCACACTCACAGAAACGGAGAGCAGATGGTGGTTGCCAGGGGCTGAGGGGTGGGGGAGATGGGGAGATGTTGGTCAAAGGGGACAAACTTTTAGCTATAAGAGGAGTAAGTTATTGGGATCCAAGGCACAGCACGGTGACTCCAGTTACCAATACGGTGCTGTAACACTTGAAAGTTGCTATGAGAACAGAGCTTTAATATTCTCACCACAACAACAACAACAACAAAATGATAATTCCGTGAGGTGAAGGATGTGTTAACTAACCTTATTGTGGTAACATTTCAAGACATATACGTTTATCAAATCACCACTTTGTACACCTTAAACGTACACAGTGGTTTATGTCTCAATAAGGCTGGGAAAAAAAGATAAAGGAGCAGATTATGTAAGCAACTTCCTTGCAAATGGTTCAGAAAAATATAGAAATATATAAAATATATTTATAAAATTATAAAATATATAGAAATGTATAATGTGTAGATAGACATAAAGAAACGGGGTGCTCTGGCTTGATGAACCTAGCTGAAAAAATTGCAAACAAAATAAAATGATTGTTTCAAGCCACAAATTTGGGATAACCAAAGCATCTTCTAAACTCAAATATCTAAAAGCTTTATAGTTTTGCCTTTCACATTTATGTATGATCCACCCAGAAGTGTTTTCCTGTAAAGTGTGAAGTCAAGGTTCAATGTCAATTTCCCCCATATACACAGGTAATTGTCCCAATAACATCAAAAAGTCAACCCTTTCCTTGGTGGCCAACCTCTGTACCCACACGTGTGTGGGATTCCTGCTCTTTATTCTGATGCACTGATCTGTCTGCCTCCTCCAAGCCAAAACTATACAGATGTAATCATCACAGCTTTATCAAAGTATCGATATGTGGTACAGCAGGCCCTCCACCTTGATCTTCGAGGGTGTTTTAGCTTTCCTGACTCTGAGTCTTATAAATGTGAGAATCAGCTTAGCAAGTTCGCTTAATTTCTCTGCAGCCCAGTTTCTCATCTGCTGGAAGAACTGAAAAAGACAATAAATATGGACACAATTTGTAGAGTCCCGGGAACAACAGAGTTTTAGTTTATTGTATTTATATTGCTAAACCTAAGCAAACAATGTTGATCTCCATAGCCTGTTTTTCTGTCAGTTCTGAAACATCTCCTGAATTCGCAAGTGTTTTCCAGGACTGACAGCCGGCTCCTGTTACTGACAGCTGGATGTGCGACCCTGGTTCATATTAGGACTCCTCCCAAATTGGCCTTGCTAAAACTGTAATTTTTTTTAATCTCCTTTTGAACTTTTACAGCCACATTTCAGCTGGCAAACAGTTTTGAAAGCTGGAAATAATTCAGTCCTGCTGTCAGTCTGTGGTCAGATTCCAGTTTGACCTGTTGCATGATTTGAGCAAGGATTTAATAGGACCACGTGGAAAACGCCTGGTCCTTTCCTCTTTATCAAATTGGCCCTTGTGAGAACCAGACCGGAGACGCAGGCAAAGCATGGACTCTTCATCATAAAAAGTTTTCACACCGTACCTTCAAAAGAGTTTTTATCCTCTGTGAACTTAACCCTAAGTTGAGAGAGAGGCATCACTGCTTCATTAATACGAATAATAGCTGTTTTACTTTTACATACTAATTTTACAAAACTTAGAAAATATTTTTTAAAAGTATTCATTTATCCATGATCCAAAGCTAAATGCTACGAACATTTTAAAGGATTGTCATCTGCTTTCTTGTCTTTACGCACAGGTTTCTTTTTTTCTCTTTTAATGTAACACGCGCTAGTCTACATCCTGCCCGTGGCCGGCCTCTTGCTTGGCTCATCAGCAATCGCTCGCCTTCTTCCCTTAAAGGAGCCCAATTAGATTTAGATTTAGGGCAACTCTTGGAGGAGGCGGGATCACAGCGGCCCCTTGCCTTATGATTGGTTTAGGCCTGAGCGTGACATGCAGTTCTGATCAATGAGGAGGGAGAGGCGGTCTGCAGGGGCGTCCTGCGCCCTTGCAAGGACGAGCTTGAGGCGGAAAGGCTGAAAATGGCAGACGGGAAGGACAGAAGCTTCCCGGGTTCCCGGTGATGAGCCTGAGCCGCTGACAGACCCCGTGTTCACATTCAAGTCATACGAGACAGTGAACTGTTCTCCTGCATGGGCACAGCTTGTTGAGCTCCTGGGACAGAGGCCCCCCGGCTGACACACCTGCCCCGCTTAGGGGGGTGTCTGCTGTGTTCCTGGAGCTCTTCTTAAACGTTGTTTACAGAGAGCGTTCCAGCCAGTTGTTATTCCAAGATTCACTTGGTGGATCCCAGATTGTTTAATAATGATGATAGTAAGTATGCTTATTTGAGTCTTGATATTAATAGGAATGCCAGTAAGAGTAGTAACAAAAAGTCAGTATTTATTTTGCTCTTTCTCTGCCATGCCAGAAACTGCGTTAAGTACATTACTCGTGTCCTCTCATTTAATCTTCGGGAAAATGAGAGTGTTTCATTATTATCCCCGTTTTATGACTGAGAAAACTGAGAGGTCAGAGAGGTTATGTAACTCATCCAAGGTCACACAGCTAGAATGTGACAGAGCTCAGAAACTGTGCATATATATATATCCATAAGTATTATGTATACATTATAAAATATTAAGATGCCGTTTTGAAATAAGTTCTCTTATGTTAAGAAAGCATCTTTCTATTCCTACTTTTTAAGGTTTTTTTTTGAAGAAATAGGCATTTATTGAATACTTTTCAACATCTATTAAGATAAACTCTTTGAGCTGTTAATAAAATGTATAAATAATTTCCTTTCACAAAATTAAATTATCTTTGCATTCCTGGGGTAGACCTTCTGTACTCCAAGATCATTTTCAGTATACCATTGAATTCTAAACATCAGTACTTTATTTAGGACTTTCACATTCCCATTAATGGAGCTAAGTAGAGAGTTTTGTGGGGAGGGGTTGCACTATCTCTGTTGGGTTTTAGAACCGGGGTTATGTTCACATTAGAACCGTTTCCACCCGTGTCCTGTTCGGGACAACTTTACCATACAAATGAACTCTTCCTTGAAAACCTTCTAGAATTCAGTGGAGCGCCATCTGGGTCTAGAGCCAGTTTATGGTATAATTGTTTTATGACTTTCTTGGTTATTGATCTTTCCTATGTCATGCTTATTGTGGAGTCAATGTTAGTAATACGTATTTTTCCAGAAAACGTATGCATTTGTGGAAGGGTTTTAAAACATATTAATCTACATTTCAGGTGTGAATAGTATTTTCGGACTCATTTAAAACGGTCTATGTTACTCGCTCTAGTCCCTTTCTCTTTGCCTCTTCCTGTTTTCTCCTTTTTCTTTATAATATTACATAGAAATTTGTCCAATATTTGTATGTTTTCTATGCAGAACCAGTTAAATTTCTTTATTTCATTTTTGTTCTGCTTTACATATTTGTTTATTTCTACTTGTCTCTTTTTTCCTTTTATTTAGGGGTTTTTCACTCAACAATATTTCATGAACATCATTCCACATAAATAAATATGCTTTGTTGTTATTTAGCGGCTGCAAACTATTGTATTTTATGAGTGTGATGTATATAAGTTGCACAGGTTACTGGCTCCCTCCTCAAAACTCAACCCGGAATAAACTAAGGCAGAGAGATGGAAGCGAGAACCTGAGAGCCAGCTGGTAGGCAAAGACGGTCCAGAACAAGTGTGGCTGCGTAGCTCTGAGCCTGGTCTGCTGCCTCTAGACAGGACAGATAGAAGATGACTTGAGAGCTCTTCACCAGCACCTGCTGTTTCACCATTCAGGCTCGGGCGGCAGCCATGATCCCTACTGGCCAGAATGAAGAGAAGCAGCTAGGGCTCCTCGTTTTCCGATTCTGCAGTAAGGAACAGGTGACACTTAGTTCTCACAATAGTATGGAACTAGCCTAGGATGATAAAAAAGAGGCCAAACGAAGGGAGCCTCTGTTTTCTCATTTGGAGAAAGGGAGAACAGGCCCAGCCTTACGACGTGCTGATTTCGAGAGGAAGCCTCGAAAGTGCGCTTCCCCACTTTGCTTCTTTGCTCTGCCTTCTTCATGAACGTCCACATTTCCCCCTCGATGAGATGTAAGCTCTCTCCGGACTCTGAACTCTGGAGGGTGAATTTGATGTGGCTGCTGCCCCATAGACGTTTACAGAGCTACACATGATTAGAGCTGCAGGCTGAAGAATGACAGCCTGAGATGTTCTGAGATTGAAAAGGAGTGAGAGAGGGGAGCCCGTGTCAGGGGCTCAGTGTGTACGTGTGTAACAGAAGGAGTGCCTTGAGAAGCAAACACAGCACACGACATTTATTGTTAAATGAGCAGCAGAGGAAATACAGGGAAGGAAACGTGCATGCAGTCCCGGCCACCACAGTGCTGTCAGACGGAAATTTTAAAAGAGTGAGAAGCCTCATCTGCCCTTCAAACACTGTTTCTACACGCTCAGCAGCTGTTGCGGTGTGGCCCCGTGCTATCCCAGAAGGGAGGGAAGTATGGCTTGCTTTGTTTGAGTTCCATTTTGCAGAGACTATCAAGTGACACTCAGCAGAACACAAAATTGTTGCCAAACAAGGAAACTGCAATATCCAAAGCTAAGTTCAAGGTAAAGATAATAATTCATTCAATACGTCTGTGCGGGGTCTTCACTATTTATAAAGACATCTGATTCTCTGGGGGTTAAATAACCATAGTTTCAAATTCAGGGTGCGAATCAGACCTAAGCTGTTAATCTGCAGAGTGTGTTGAACCCACTCTCGCATGACGCCAGCGGTAAATAGGCTTTTTGGACTTTAAATCCTCCCTCCTCGAGTTCTACAAACGAGAAGTAAAATTTTACACCAGATTAATTGGTTCAAGTGCGTTTAAGGATTGGTTTCCATTCTAGAGTGAAATAGAATTTTCCCTAAGTCACCTGTTTGTCTTCTTTAAGCAAGTGGCATTGAGTTTTATCCTGACACCGTAAGAAGAAAATCCAACTGAGATGATTCATCTTAGACAACTTGAACAATACCAGGGAGGAAGGCACCCATTTCCAGCCTTCGAGGGTGGACCTGTGGGCCTCAGAGAGCCCCCACCCTCCCAGGCAGGAGCCCCTCCAGCCCCTCGGAGTCTGAGCATCCTTGGGAGCTGGCCCCCTGGTATGCTCTCTTGGTCTCCTGCGGGGCGGAGCTGGAGAGGTCAATGGCCACATCTTCCAAGCCGTTCTCAGGGCTGCCTTCGTCTGAGCGTTTCTGGGGTCCTGCCTGACTTGGGCTAGAACCTTCCTTGAAGTGGTCAGAGTCCCAGAGTCCTGCCATCTTTTCTCCACTTCCTGGTTTCCTTATCATCCCTATGGATTTTTTATGCATCCCTTGCAAAAAAGAAAATAAAAAAATAAAAATAGATATCTCTAAATAAAACAACTAAGTAAATTTCCTCCTTGTCATTGTTCTCCAGATGCCATTAGAGTTGCCCTTGGTGCCAGTCTCCGGGGCCTCCGGGAGAGTAAGGTAGGTAACTCCCACCATGAGGGGTTGAAAACTAGTGTCTGCCAGTCCTGTGCAGCCAGTAAAGGTGCCTTGTTTGGATGACACGACGATTTTTTAAATTTTGTTTTAAAATTCGTTACCAACATTTTAAAATTGGAGATTGCACATCAAAAACCAGACTTCCAGCTTCTTTCAAAAAGTCAGTGTCTGGCAGCGCTGGGCCCTCTTTCTTGTATGGCCACAGACCTCGTGCCAGTTAGCCCCCCAATCGGCCCCCACCCTGCCACCCACCTGCTTGTGTAGGTTCAGAGGGTGGGCTCGGCCCCCTGCCCAACTCTCTCCCTCAGTCTCTTCCATCCTTGAGGGCAAAGTCGACACCATATTTATGACTGGACTCTCCAGTCCCAGCACAGTGTCAGGTGGGAGGGGGCTCAGAAAATGTTTGCCAAACAAAACCCTCCCCCTCTCCCACCTAAGATGCTGCCCCAGCTCCCTAACTGCAGCCTCCCTCCCTGCTTGGGGTGCTGTCTTGTGACTCATTTCTCCAAGCCCATTGGTCTCTGGTAACAGCAAACGGACCAATAAGGGTGCCGCCTCCTCAGAACACCCAGCCCTGAAGGTCGGACCTCACCAGTGTAGACAGCTCTAGCACCAAAAACCTAAGGAACAGAAGAGCTACGCTTCAGGTGGTTAAGGGCAGAACCAGGACCAGGAACCTGCCCTCTGACTCCAGTGTGCAGGGGCTTCATTGACTGCAGGTTCCATGCCCTGCACGGTCCTGATTCCTATTACCGTGACCTCTGAGTGGTATGGTTTCCACAAGTGCTAATTGCATTCGACATTTGGGAAACACATTTCACATAATTAAAGTATATCATTCCTTTCCTAAAACCATGGCCTGATGTGACCTTTCCACAGTCTACACGGTTCCAGTGAAAAATAAGGCAACTGACCAGATAGTCCAAGCCTCGTAATTAATTAAAAATCAGATGTGATATTCTGAGCCTGAATCTGAGTAAATTTACATTGCTTTGCTTTACAAATGAGTGCCCTACATAGGTACGCCCCCTACTTCTCTGGCCCTCATGCTTGCTGCAGGGTCCTCTTCCTTACCCAGGAGCCAGGGTGCACAGGAGCCAACCAGGCCACCGTCAGTGGAGTTGAGGACAGAGTCAGGCAGCGGGATGCAGTGTCGCACCATTGCCCCATAGAGCCCGTACTCCGCCATCACGCTGCTGCCGCCCCAGCGCTTCTCCCGTTTGCGCCACTTGGCCCTCCGGTTTTGAAACCAGACCTGGTTTGAGGCAAGAGGGAAGCAGAGAGGCACACAGGAGAAGACAGGGTGAAGAAGGATGCTTAGAGGTGTCTGTAGCTCAGGGCTCTACAAAGGGCCGACCATCCACTCGGGGTGGCATCTATGACCCAGACCTTTCAGGAGCTGTGCCACCGTTCACTCAAAACTCACAGGGTGGGGTAATGCATGGCCACTTTCCACTGAGGTTGTCCACAGAGTCAGGAATGACAAAAATCAAATCTAAATATTCCTACATTGTGTAAAGAAGCCCATTTTCCACACTGATGGGAAACAGTTCACCTGGCAACGGGCCCTTCTAATCTCAGGTTATTGGATTGCATTATCTTCATTAAAGAGTAGCATCGAATATTGTTCAACTGTTAAAAAAGAGTGAGTTACTCTAGTGGCATATCTTCTGACCCGGACAAACGTCTAAGATGTGTTGTCAGTGAAGAGACTAAGGAGTAACATGTGATACTCCTTTTTGTAAAAACAAAGAACAAAATTCTACATGTGTGTGTGTATTTATGTATATATACATTTTGGGGGGCAGATAAATGTCTGACATGGAGATGGTATGTAGAAAGGTGACATCAGCATGTCTACTTTGGTTTCTTTAAGGGTTTGTAGTGGAAGGATAGTCATTTTTTTTCACTGATATATCTTTATATAGTTTCTAGTTGCAGCACCCATTATTGTGTAGTTTTTAAGAATGATTTAACAAAAGGAAAAAAGGCGTGAGAGTTACCGGGGATATCCTCTGGGAATAAACATAAAGGAAGGTTCTAGCAGTGCGGTGCTTGCATCTAAATGACCCTCGGTTTGCTGTGAAGGGGAATGTGTTGAGCTGTTCAGAGGTGGCTGTGGGCTGACTCACTGCACGTGAGGGTAAGATGTTCTCTGTGATGTCTTAGGAAAGGAGAAAGGGGACCCAAGACACCTGTATTCGGTCTTCAGGGAGCTCAGTTTTCACAGCAAGCATTTCCCGGGCATACACGTCAGGGTAGTGGGCCTCGCTGAATGCCTTCTCCAGCTCTTCCAGCTGGTGGGCAGTGAAAACAGTCCTGCGGGGAGGCCCGAAACACACGTGGGCACATGTCCACAGGAGGCCACAGGCTTCCTAGCCTAGAGGACCCCTGTGCCTGCCTCTCCCATTGTCCACACCCCAAAAGGCCACCTCCTAATAGCTGAGCATCCTACCTTTGGTTAGCCTCTGGAAAGTACAGAAGTTCAGTTCAAACAATACAGAGTTCTTTAGCTCTTTTTTTCCTCCTCAATGAATTCCATCAACTCATTCTAAGACCCATTTAAAGACACAAAATTGTGTCTATAAAGCGCTACAAAGATTGTCCTGCAGCCTCCCAGGAACTACAGAAATATGTTCTTAAATGGCTACTGTTCCCTTCCCACTGCCAACCAGTTGGCCGCTAGGCCTGCCGTAACGCAGAGCCACGCATTTTCAGATGCTGAGTCCCGAGGAAGGGGTCAGGGAAGACAGCCTGGCCCCATACCTGTGCCGCCGCCTCTTCCTCCTGCTTGGGGTGTGGGACGCCTTCAGTTCACTCCTGTCTTCAGACGGACTGTCCTCATCTGTTAGCAGAAGGAGAAAGAGAGGACTTTAAAGGTGAGCACACTTTTCCTTTTATTTTCTGGATTTTTCATTTGAGGATTGAAGCTATGGACCTGTCAGGAAATGTGAGTATTGACCCATACAAGCTAGCATTTGCAGCACTCACTATATTACAGGTATGGTGCTCAGCACTGTCCATGCATTACTGCAGTTATTCTTCATAAATTAAAAGAACTCCAAGGTAGCTGCTATTATTATATTTTTGCAGAGGAGAAAACCGAGGCACAGAGAGATTAAGTAACTTTCCCCAAATCACGTGGGTAGTAAATGATGAAGTTGGGATTCAAACCCCAGACTGTGTGAAGTCAAGGCTACTTGGCCGCTAATTGAATTTCCTAATCCCACTGGGCTCCCAAATTCATCTGCTACCTTCTGCTTCCAACGTCCTCCTCTTAACCAATATACCAGCATTTCTCAAAGGGAGGGTTGAGGTTTGTGACATCCGAACCTCTCTCAGAACTGCACTCCCTGCGCCTCTGTACCAATTCCGAATCTCTGGGCACGGAGTGCAGGGCCTCATTCTCGACAAGTGCACCCAGATGACTCATAGACGCACTTGGAAATGTTTAGGAGCCTTGCTCCACTATGCTTTGTCCTTCGATATTCATTATATCACAGGCCAGAAGGTTAGAAGACTAAACTCTTGTCAGATTCACTGTTAAAAAGTATATTTGCTTCAAAATACAAAAAAAAAAATTAATAAAGGCAAAAATAATAAGACACTATTAGTTTTTCTCCTACATCGGTTAGCTCACCAGAAAACTGTATGCTTGGATTATAATATTGTAATATCCGTGCTGTCCAGGCTGGTGCCATTAGACGCATAAGGTTATTGAGCAGGTGAAATGTGGCCCGTCCAAACTGAGCCCGACTGCAACTGGAGAATAGTCAGTGCACTTAGAAGACTTAGGACGTCCCCAAAAGTAAAATATTCATACTTTTTATATTGATTACATGTAAAATGATAATGTTTTATATGTATTGGATTAAATAAAATATAGTATTTAAATTAATTTCACCTGTTTATTTTTCCTTTTTAATATGGCTTTGAGAAATTTTCATTGCACTCACAACTGCGTGATATTTCTATTGGATAGTGTTGCTCTTGATCTCCCAGAAATGGCCTCACAGACTAGGATGTAGTTGCATTTTGCCTTTCATTTAATCAGTGCTCACAAAGGAAAGAACCCATCCTATGAAGGTGGGTCTGCATTTTTAGTGAGACAACTAATAGGGGGATCCATTTTATCTTCCACAAAGACTCGTGAAATAAAGTCCTCCAAAAGGATGAAAGTCCGCTTGCCTGATGCTCTGGCATGCACCCTCGTATTATTAGTGGAGGCCTCGCGGACTCTTTTTGCTTTGGCTGTCTGGATGCTAAGCTCTAGGTTCTACTACATAGTTTCTCTCAGTTCACGTTTTCTTGCGTAATTCTCCATTTTCTTCCCCACACCCAAAACTCTTGATTTCTCGGCCCTTGTCCTTTACAGAATTTCATTGCTTCCTTCTGTTTCCCCATAATCCACCTCGACTTCTTTGAGGAAATAGGGGGGCTCACGACAAAACACTGAGCATAATTACAGTGAAATTGGCGAGGTTGTTTCTCACGTGTGGGGAGGAGCGAGGGCGGCGCGAGGAGAAAAGCACGGTACCCGGACTCCCTTTTCAGCACCCCGGGAGACGGACAGTTCCAGGCCTCCCGACCTCCAAGGACCTGTCAATCATTCAATCACTTCAGAAAACGTCTGAGCGCCGGCCAATACAGGGTTCTGTGCTGCTGGCCAACAAGACCGGCCCAGGCCTCCGACCTACGCCGTTCCCAGAGGCCGAGAGTCGCGCGGGGCGCTGGCGGAAAGGCCCTCGGGTAACTGCTGCTGGGTCGCCGAGATCCCCAGGTAGGTCCGGGGCCGGGTGACGCTGTTATCCGCAAGGCTGCGGCGACCAGATCCCGGAGGAGAGGGAGGGATGGGCAGAGGCAAGGGGCAGGGGATGCTGCTGCGAGAACACGCCTCCCCCGACGGGGCCAGGCTCCAGGGTCCCGGCTGCCTTTAGATCTGGGATGCTGGGGGTGGGGGCGACGGCGTGTTACCCCTGCACGGCCCAAGGCCCAGGGAACAGGGGCAGGGGCGGGATGGGCTGGCCTGGCCTGATTACCGGACGTCGAGACGCTCTCGCTGCGCTTCTGGCGGCCCAGCGCGGGAGGCGGGCGGCTCGGGGCTTGCGGGGCAGCAGGCTCCGGCCCCTCGGGCGGCAGGAACGGCACATCGGCTAGGAGCAGGCAGGGCGCCCGAGCGGCCACGGGCGGCCGCGCGCTGAAGCCGCAGAGGAGGCCGAGCCCCAGCGGGAGGGCCCCACGCGCCAGGCAGGGGCCGCCGAGCCCTGGACCCGGGCAGGGCGCGGCCGCCGGGCCCTCGCAGCCCGATCCCGGCCCGGGGCCGGCAGGCGACGGCAGGTCAGCCTCCAGGCCCAGCAGGTCAGTGATGGCGAAGCCTCGGGGGCGCGGACCGGTGGGGGAGCCACCAGGCACCAGCGCCCTGCTCCTGGAGCGCCCGTCGGAAAGCGCGTCCCGGCCCGTCATGGCTTCTTAGTCGGCTAGGCTTGACCCTCCCTAGGTCACCTTTGCAGAGGGAGCTCAGCTCAGAGGGCGCTTTATACGACTGGACCTCCCGTCGGGCCCGGAAGGCCAGGAGGGCTCCAATCAGCCGGGCGCGGACGCGTCGTTGCTCCGGACCCCGCGAGATGGGGACGCCACCACTTCCCCTCCCTTCGGTTGCCGCCCTCCCAGCTGCAGTCTCCTCCTTCTCCCCTCTCCTCTCCAGCTGTCCCCCCGCCCACCCCCACCCCGGTTTTCGGTGGGAGCCAAGCAGGGAGGAGACAGCGACCCCGCTATCTGCCGGTCAGCTAAAAGCCGCAGGTTCCAGATTCCCTTCCAGATTCTCTGGGTGGCAGCCCGGCTCGCAGCTGCCCTTAAGCCTCCCTCCCACCCTCCAGCCGCGCATTAAGATCTAGGGCCCCACTCCCAGCCACACTCCCACTGCTACCACCAGTATGACCCCCGCCAGACCTCCAACTCCACCTGCGGAGCCACGAGGGCCTTCCCCGAAAATCCCCGTTTATTTAATCCGTGCCCACTCCTCCTCCAGCCAAGTCCATCCCCCAGGGCTCTAACGGCGGGTCTGTAGGGGGTCGCAAAATCCACACCAGCCGGGGGAAGAACAAGGAGAGAGAGAGACGGGAGGAGAGTGATGGGAAAGGGCTCCCGATTTAGCAAACTAAATTACAGGAGGTCCAGTGAACTTTGAATTTCAGATAAACATACAATTTTAGTATGATATGTATCACTATTTTATCTGGCAACCCTAAAGGGGAGGAGGGCAGTAAATTGGAAATCAAGGGCCTGTCTGCTGGGACCCACCTCTCTTCACGGAGGCCAACAAATTATTGTCCGATTTAACGATTATTTAAAGAGAGCCTGATTTTCACGTGAAAAGCCCATATTAACGTTGGCGCCCAAGCACGGGGGTGAGCCGCCCTGGGCTCGCATGCGGCAAATTTGGGCCCGCCCAACCCGAATCGCCCGGAGCCCTGAGCCCACCCTTCTCAAACACAGAGCCCCCGAAGCAGAATCTCTTCGGTCGCAGCTCCTGACGGCCCAGCAGTTTGAGGTCACCCCGCGGGAGGCGGCCGCTCGCCCAGGCCAGCCGCGCCGCCAGCGGCGCGCACGCCCGGCCGGAGCCCGACTCAGCAAGCGGGTCTCCGGCTCGCGGCGCCTTGGAGCTGGCCCTCTGCTACCCATGCAGATTAAACGAGGGGCTTCCGATAAAGATAATTGCAAGGCTAGGTCTTAACTTTCCATTATTAGAGGAAGACTCAAATCTCCCCTCGCAAGCTGTTCTCGGGATTAGAAAAACAATAACTCTCCTTTGGGATGATTGCTCTGTGAATTGCTCCGGGTCGGGGGCGGCTTTAGACGCTGGCGTCGTTTTTGGCTCCGCCAGGAATTTCTCCCCAAATTTCTCTCTGAGTTCAGGGGAAGGCGTGGGGAGCACAGGACCCGCCTACGTGCTCCGGCTCTTTGCCGGGCGGAGTAGTCGTTTGTAGATGAGAATTGGGGCTGCAGCTAAGGAGGAAACCTAACGATCCACACATTTACCGACCGAATCCAGGGCAGGCAGGACAATTGGCCCTAAGGTGGCCCAACCCGGGTCATTCGCAAGCGGAGGGTCTCAGAGGCGGTTCACCGGCTTTCGCGGCCGAGCGCAGACGGCGCCCCCACACCTGGGCAGGGTCTTGGAGTCTCCGTCCCCTAGCCTGTGCCAGCGGAGGCAGCATGTCACCGAGAGGACAGCCCGCAAATAGATGGCCAGGGACCCTGAGGTACCAAAAGGCCAGGCGAGAGGAGCCCCACTTGGGCCACCCCACACGGTGAACGCCGCGCAGAGCCAAGAACACACAGCTTTCCAAACCCTTCGGAAGGATCTTACAAAACCCATTTTGCAGATGAAAGAAACTGAAGCTTATTAACCCGCTCACACCGGACAGGGAGAGAGAAACCAGGAAAGCGAAGCAGAGACCGGAGAGAAGGAGCCCGGGTTGGAGCTCTAAGGGGACTCTGCAATTCCTGTTTAGAGGAGTTCCTAACACCTCCTCCCGCCCCATCTTCAGGAAGGGGCTGGCAAGACCAGGGCGCGGGGAGAGCTGAACCCTGGGGCCTCTTCCAGCGGCGGGAGCGCAGGCACTTTCACTGCCCCTCCCCAGTGAGAAGCGCCTCTCCTCCACCATCCCACCCCCGCCGCGCCAGTCCATGCCCCCACCCCCACCCCCCGCTGCTGCGGGGGTCGAGCGTCCACTCCAGCGCCGGACTTTGCGGGATCAGCTCACATCCTCGGCTCAGACGGATGGGACGCATCGGCGCGGGCAGGACGAAGCGCTTCTCTTAGCGTTGGCCCAGGTGGGGGAAGGGCTTCCAGCCGCTCAGGAGATTTGAGAAGGAGCGAGGAAGCGGGCCCCGGAGCCACCCACTGCTCGCGCGTCACCTGCGCCCGGCAGATGCCTGGACCATGCAGTGGGCGCCCACGTTTGGGCAAGTCCTCCACGCCCGGGCAGGGGGGAGGCAGGCTCTTCCCAGCCCTCCCCCCCCCGCCCCCCACAGACAAGTCTGCACCAGAGCCAGCCCTCGAGAGCGGCCCCGCCCCAAGTCACCACCCGGACCCGTTTGGAACCCTAAATCCGTTAAGGGGTCCGGATCTGCCTTCATCAGCCAGGATTATCCGGGGTTTAACTAATCAGTGAGGCTTTCTCCGCTCATTATTTTCCAGGGAAGGTTTCCAGGCCCTCTCTGTCGCCAACCACGCATATGCGCTCCACTCGCCCCAGCCCCTCGCGCCTCCCAGCTCTTCGCTGAGCCAGACTGAGACTGGACTGGGTGTGAGCGGCTCAGCAGAGACCCGCCTTGGGCTTTTCGGAGCCTCCTCTAGCCAGACTGGCCCTAGAAATTACAGATACAATAGCAGTGGGATGCACACGCGTGAATAGAATGTATCGCCGTTTCTGCACAAAGGAGTCCTGTGGCTCCATTCCTCTTCTGATTTTCCTCCCTCCTCTCTGCTCCTTCTCGGCTGCTTTTGTGGCCATTTAAAGGTGGCTGTAGCTGATGCTATTTTGCCCTGTCCACGTCTCCTACTCTGACCGTGCCACTGCTGGGCTTGCCTGGCCTCCAGTGTCCACACCTGCACATCTTCGCCTTGGAACTTTCTCTGGTCTCCAGAGTTCACATTGCCCACTAGCAAGGGTTGCTAAGGATAAACACGTCCGAGAAGCCCTGGACAAGAGACTGGGAGGAGCTGGAGTATAAATACCCCAGCCCAGGTCTGGAGTGGACTAACATGGGCATGCATTCCTGTCTTCCTCTCAGAGGCCCCCAGCAGAGTTGTGCATCAATTAGTTGCTGATTATCACATCCCATACTGCTTTCTTCCTAAGTGCTGTGGGCAGCCTGCCCAGACCCCGTTTCCTGGGTTCTTGCCGACCACCTCAATGTAGGCTGCTAACAGCTCACCTTTTCCCCTAACCTGCAGAATTACCCTCTGCTAACAGAAGCCCCTAACCCAGGCCACACCACCCACACACATGGTTCCTCTGCTGGTACATGAGGCATGAGAGGGGGCTGCTCCCTTGCCTCGACAGCTACGCTCTGCAGAGCCATTTCTGCTCCAAACCCCTCTCTGTTCATGGATGAGGCCAAGGCTCAACTGGCCTTACGGGCAGATCCTTGCGCACCTCCTCCCCTCCTCTCTGGCCTCTTTCACCCCTGAGCCCTCTCTACCCCAATAAAGCTCATGCATCCAGGCCCTGTCTCTGCTGTTTCTAGGGACCTGTTCCCATCTTGCTTCCCCACACCCGTACTGGTGTCGCCCAAAATCATCTCCCAGATAAACAACTGATCCTGGAGTGCTAGACTCAGAGTCTTCTGAGGAAACCCAGACTGACACATGGTGTTTTCCGGGCTCCCTTGAAGCACCCTTCTCTCTCCCTCACATGGAATCCCATGGTGCAATCACCATTTGCCTGCCAAGAACTCCCAAACCTGGATCCAGCCTGGGATGTGCTTCTGAAGCCCAGGCCCATAGCTCCTATGGCCTCCTGGACATCTGTCCCAGAGTTTCCCAGAAGCATGGAAACGCAGCCACCAGTGCCGAAAGCATCCTCTTCCCCCTCAGGTCTGCATCTCCCCAAGTCTTCTTTACCTCCACTCCCAGAGGCCCAAACAGAATCCCACGTGTTATCCTTGACTCCTCAGTCCCCCCCCAGGTCTACCTCCAGTTACTGAAAATAATGAGTAAAACAACAGCTGACACCTCTGGGAGTCTTCCTGTGGACAGCTACCTTTGTAACACCTTATCAAAATGCCCACGATTCTTCCTGACCACAACAGTAGGGTAGATACAGTTAGTGTCCATATCTTTCAGGCGAGGAAGCAAAGACCGAGGGAAGTCAAATAGTCACATAAAGTGCCGACTGCCAGCCCCACTGCCAAGTGGCAGAGCCAGGATTCGAACCCAAACACTGTGGGGCTAAAGCCTGACTCTGGGCCACCAGCTACCCCAAGTCCCTCCTCAAATCCTCGCACAGCCACTGTCCCCTCTCCCTGCCCATCGCCATACTGGGACCAGGCCAAGCTCTCACTTGCTGGAGTAGAACTTATGTTTCAGTCTGGGCTACTCAGTATCCAAACCTCAGTTTTGGGGTGTCCTACAGAGATGGTCCCTACAAAAACAAGGGAGCAGATGCTTTCTCTTCCCACTCCCTGGCAATTCAGTTGTCCCCTATGGCCACCACCCAGGGAGCGAGGGGGAGGTAGAGATTTTTGTACAGTAGCAGTGGTGAGTGTCCAGTGGCTGCTCTGCATACCCTGGCACCCTCCCCACTGTTCCCTGGCAGGATCCGGCCTCGTTCACAGATGCCTGGCCCACCATGGCCCTGCTCTTTTTCTCCAGCCTTGCATCAGTTGGAAAAAAAAAAAAAAAACGATGCCATTCAGTAAACTCCTTTGCTGCATAAATTGGCTGGATGTCGTTTCTGTGGTTTGCACCCAAGAACTCTGTCCTAGGCACTGGCTTCCACTGCTGATGTCTCCCCACCTTCTCCGTGCCCCTCCCCAAACCCCCACCAAACCATCTTTATTCCACACCACAGTAATCCCTGTAAAGCACAGCTCTGTTGCTCCTAACTTCAAATTCCCAGCAGCACCCCACTGCCACAGGCAGTGCACACTCCTGTCTCCTTCCTTCTGCGCACCGGGCTCTCAATGACTAGGTCGGCTATCAGGAGTCAGTGACCCAGTTTCTTATAAAACTCACCCAAACTGCGGGAGTTGCTGGGATCAGGACCTACCGATCTGTTCGTCACCCTACGAGAGCACCAGCCTCTGAGCTCCCTTCCCTGGCTGAACGTTCTGGTTAGAATTATGTTGCAAAAAATTAGCCCAAAATGTACCTGCTTCAAATAAACCATTTATTTTGGTCACTGTTTTGTGGACCAGAAATTTGCGGAGAGTTCCACTGGACTGTTCTGGCTTGGAGCCCCTTGTGTGGTTGCCATCTGTCTTTGGTCCTGTGAGGGCTGAGCTGGGCTGGATGTCCAAGGTGGCTGGCTCCCATGCCCACAACTGATGGGCCTCATGCCTCTCCAGCAAGGCCAACTCGGAGCAGTTGGGAGCGTCCTAAGAGAACCATGCGGAAGCTGTGTGGCCTTTGCTGACCCAGCTTCAGAAGTCACAGGGCATCGCTTCCATCACACTCACTTGGCAGGACCACCTTATGACTTTTTAGGGTCCTCGGAATTCTTGCCTTCATGGGCCCCTTCCTCCAAAGAAATATTAAGATTACGTTTTATGACTATGTTATTTAAATGTAATCCAGTCTGGATTCATTATTATCAAATTCTTCTTTCCTTTGATTTTAAAAGAAATTAAAACATGTTCATGAGCCCTAAAAGTATGGGCCCTGGGCACCATGCCTGCTGTGCCAAATCGACAAGTGGGCCCTGCTGTGGTCTAAGCAGCCACAGCACACCTGGTTTCAGGGACAGACCACAGGAGACACCTCTCTACGGCAAGAGCACGTGTTTGAAGACCACCACACTGCACTTGAAGGCCAGGTGCTGGACTGCAGTCACTGGCCGCGGAGGCCCAGTCCAGATCCTCTCACCCAGCTGGAAACTCTCTTCCGAACTCCTGCAGGACTTGATGCTCCTTATGCCATCTTGTCCTGCCCTCCAGTTCTTCTGAATCTGTTGTCATCCTTCACTTGGCTTCAGGTACCCAGGACCAAGTCTTACTAATTATCACATCCCCCAGAAAAATGCTCTTTACCTTCCAAGACAGTGCATTTCAGCTGGCTTCTGGACTGGTCTCCTCACTCGAGACCAGTGGCTCTCAGAGTGTGGGCCCTGGAGCAGCAGCAGCAGAAGCAGCACCTGGGAACATGGTAGAAATACAAACTGTGGACACCAGCCAAACCCACTGACTCAGAGCCTCTGGGGGTGGGACCAGCAATCTATGTGATTACAAGCCCTGCAGGGTACTATCCTGACCACTCAGGTTTGACAACCAGGGTCTTCTAGCAATGCTTCATGAACCACATGTCCTCGTTTGTTTAATGAATGTGGTGGGAGACAACCCCCCGTTACTCTCAGCTGCTCTGAGGAACCATGAGGAGTGCTCAAGGTCAGTGCGAGGAGAATGGTTAGCAGCCAGATGTGACGTTAGGGAACCGATAAATCAGGGCACCAAAATCAGAAGGGAGAACATTTTATTTTAAAATGTTACATATCAAAAAATATATTAGTAATAAAACTAATTGGCCCCAATAGTGGAGCACCTGCTCTTTGCTGGGCGCTGTGCTGTGTTTCACACATATCAATTCACTTAACACTTGTGACAACCATAATGAGGGAGGTCCTATCATCATCTCCATTTTGTGGATGAGAAAAGCAAGGCACAGAGCTGTGACTAGTCTGGCAGGAAGTGGGGAGGTCAGGATCCAAGCCCTGACTGTCAGGCCTGAAGTAGTAAAGTCATGATGGGGAAAATGACAATGTCAAGGGGTTCCTTACACTTGTCTAGGGTTTAGTATTGCTTTTGTTTTTCCTTTTTGTTCCAAGTGCTTAGGGCTTGTAAAGGTCTTAATTGTGCACTGCTCCAATTGCTGCCAAGCAATGGTGTTGTGGGCTGGAGGCAGCTTTCTGTGAGAGGCGCTCAAGCACCTCTGGTTGGTCTCTTCTCTTTAGGTCCTGAGATAATAGGGAAATCCCAGGTAGGAATCCAGGTAACATTTTGGCCCCAAGGAATGTATTTCTTCTCCCCCTTCTGCAAGCTTATACCTGTCTCTCTCCTCTCTCCTCTTTTTTCCCTCCCCTCTTCCTCCTCAGCTCCTCTCGCTTCAGCCCATCAAAAGGGCTCATGGCCACCCTGCCATTTGTAAGTCAAAGATCAGGACCAAATTAAACTCGAGAGGGCACAGCATCCAGCACCTGTGCTGGGATCCCTGGGGCAGAGAGGAGAAACCAGAGAGAGTCTACGTGGTCTCCTCAGGTGGCGGGGCAGACACTGGCAGGCGGATCAGGTGCGCTGCTGGGGCATGGAGTCGGGTGAGGGTCAATGATGCAGGCCATGTCAGCCAAAAGATCACGGGAGCGATCACTAAGGGCAAGCAGGAGCTCTTGGTGAGTTTCGTTTCCAGCAATAAGCATTAGGTCATCTACTGGCAATTGAAAAACTATCTGATGTCAAATGATAATGTGCTTTTAAACAATTGCTAGCAGAAGTGAAGACATGTATGATCACAGTCCTGGCTCACACGTCACCACTGAGGCTCTGGGCAAAGGCAAGAATGAGTCTCCCAGGGAGGTATGACTGCAGGTTTCTGCTTGCTCACTGGGGACCCCTCCCAGACACAGACACCCCCCATTTGAAGGAGATCCTTGCTTCTCCTACTGAATCCAGCTCCCTGATGGTTCCCTCCAAGGCACCTCCCACCATTGTAACTGTTCATTTGCCTGCTGGTTTACTGCATTTTAGCTGTTCCCCTTACCAGATGCTGGCACTGTCTGTGGGCTGCCCACCAGCCCATCCAGGGCACCTGCAGCATCTGTAGACAGTTCCCAAACACATGCATGGCTTCCTACCTCGGCAACTGCAACTCTCTGATCACGTTCTCAGGCCCCAGGAGTAAACTGGCCAGGCCTGATATCGTGGGGAGGGACTGCCCCCAGTAGCACCCCGTGAAGGACGATTACCCCAGCATCCTTGCTAATCAGGGCAACAAGGCTGAGGTGGGCTCTGCACAGTCACTCCAAGGGCCACATCAGGATGGAGCCCCAGAAAACCCCACTCATGATCACAGTCTTCATTGTCTCCTGCCCCCTTCCCTACTGGGGCTGCCTAGTTTCACCTTCCGGATGAACTATTTCACCCTAATCCCTGTCTCAAGGTCAGCTTTGGGAAGACCAAAACCTACACAGTCAGTAAGCTTCACAAGAGCAGGGCTGGGCCAGCCTGGCAGCTCTGTGTGCCTGACGCCCAGCACATGGTTGGCACAGAGTGCGGCTCAGCCAAGATTTACGGAGTGAACGAATCCACAGGTGGACAGACAGGAACTGTGTGCCTGTTGGCAGAACCTGAGTTGCTCTTCATTCACTCAATACTCCTTCTCAAGAGTCCCCTTCCCCAATCCTGTGCCTGCACTCAAAGCCTGGCCCAAGGAAGATGGGCTGTAAGCACGGCTCCTCTATGGTAATCTTAGCACTAGAGGGAGCAGAAAGGAGCCCCACGTCAGAGCTGTCACAGCCCAGCCTCAGACTGGCCCTCCCACCCCACCCCGGGACAGGCTGTGTGCTTTATTCCTGCCTAGTGCCTCTTTTACAAAGCTGTTTTATTCACTGCTTCCAACAAAGGTTTGGAAATGGGTCGCACTAAGCATCCACCCTGCAACCGTGTTTTCGTTCGGGTTGGGTTTTTGCTCATGAAGCCTAAGGGAAATGACAGCTGAGGCCCGGGCAGGTGTGTGCACTTGCATTGACCCAGGCTCTGGGCAGGATGGGGCTGGAACAAGCCATCGGTGCACGGCCCAGACTATCCGCTCCATGAGCCCGAGCAAAGGCCTGCAGCATGCGTGTCTGATTGAGGAACCTCACTCATTCTAACTCACTCCCCCAAACACACTAATTAATGAGACAGCCTCAAACCAACTAGACAAATCCTCATTACAGAGGAGGAAGCGGAAAAGGAGAAGGTATGACAGTGAAAATCCACTGGCTGCCATATGCGTTGAATCAGCCTTCCCTCAGCACAACAAAGATGCCTCTATTGAAAGGGCAGCTCCCTAGAGAGAGAGGAAATGGCAAACACTGAGACATTTTATCACTAAAGCCACAGTTATAAGCAAGTCTTTCATCTGCCAAAGGGAAAAGGTCTTCGGAGGTGGTTTATATCCTTGGTCCTCTCTGCTTAGAGGGACTTTCGTTGCATACTCCTCACATTGCTGGGCGCTCACTGATTCCTGGCCTGAAATCTCCTGCATTTCCTTTGTTCAGAGAAATTATCAGATTTTATCCTTTTTAATATTGCCGCTCCTCCATTCCTTCTTGAACTCCAAAGATTCCTCGGTTGGACGTTTGCGTTCTCTCCTCCATGACTCTTAGCCCTCTCTTTCATATTTTCCATCTTCCTGTCTTTTGCCTCAGCTCTAACTTGATGTTCCCTAATTCTCCCATAAACTGTGCCTAATCTGCTTTATAAACAGTCTGTTGTTTTTTAAGTTCAGTGGCGGTGTTTCTCATTTCTGTTTGATTTAAACACACTCATTTTAGAGTCACACTGAACACGGTTTGGTATCTGAAGCATTCAGAGGGCAAATTCTGCCATTTGTTGTTTCTGCTGACTCCTGCTCATAGTAGGTTTTTGTTTGTTTTTATTGACTATTTTTTTAGAGCAGTTTTAGATTCACAGCGAAATTGAGCAGAAAGTATAGAGATTTCCCATGTACCTCCTGCCGCCCCATATGCACAGTCTCCCCCACCATCAGCATCCTCCACCAGGTGGTACATTTGTTGCAACTGATGAGCCTGTATTGACACATCATTAACTCTCGGAGTCCATAGTTTACATTAGGGCCCACTGTTGGTGTTGTACATTCTATGAGTTTGGACAAATGTATGATGACATGTATCTACCCTTATAGTAGTATACAGAGTATTTTCGCTGCCTTAATAATCCTCTGTTTGTGCTCTGGCTATTCATCTCCCCGCCGAACCACTGATCTTTTACTGTCTCCATAGTCTTACCTTTTCCAGAATATCACATAGTTGGAATCATACAGCACGTAGCCTTTTCAGAGTGGCTTCTGTCACTTAGCAATATACATCATTAAGTTTCCTCTGGGTCTTTTCATGGCTGGAAAGCTCATTTCTTTTTAGTACTGAATAGTATTGCATTGTCTGGATGAACCACAGTTGACTCATCCATTCACTTCCTGAAGAACATCTTGGTTTCTTCTTAAGTTCTGGCAACTATGAGTAAACCTACTGTAAACATCTGTGTGCCGGTTTCTGTGTGGGCGTAAGTCTTCAGCTCCCATAGGTAAATAGCAAGGAGTGCAATTACCAGAACAGGTAGTAAAGCTATGTTTAGCTTTGTAAGAAACCTCCAAACTGTCTTTCAAAGTAGCTATACCACTTTGCATTCCCGCCAGCAACGAATGAGAGTTCCTGTTGCTCTACATTTTCACCAGCATTTGGTGTTGTCGGTGTTCTGGATTTTGGCCATTCTAATAGATGTGTAGTAGTATCTCATTGCTGTTTTAATTTACAATTCCCTGATGACGTACAATGTAGCACATCTTTTCATATGCTTATTTGCCATCTATGTATCTTCTTTGGTGAGTGTCTCTCAAGGTCTTTGGCCCATTTCTTAATCAGATTGTTATCTTAGTGCTGAATTTTAACAGTTCTTTGCCCATTTTGAATAACAGTCCCTTATCAGATATGCCTTTTGCAAATATTTTCTGCCAGTCTGTGGCTTGTCTTCTCATTCTCCCGACATTGTGCTTAGCAGAGAGCAGATTTTTGAATATTAATGAAGTTCAACTTACAATTATTTCTTTCATGGATTGTGCCTTTGTATCTAAAAAGTCATCACCATACCCAAGGTTTCTCCTTTGTTATCTTCTAGAAGTTTTATAATTTGTGTTTTACATTTAGCTCTATAATTTATTTTAAGTTAATTTTTGGGAAGGGTGTAATGTCTGTTTCTAGATTCTTTTCTTTTGCACGTGGATGTCAGTTGTTCCAGCTCCAATTGTCAAATTCCTGCTCCATTGTATTGCATTTACTCCTTTGTCAAAGATCAGATGACTATATGAGGATCTATGTCTGGGCTCTCTGTTCTGTCCCATTGATTTATTTGTTTATTCTTTCGCCAATAACACACGGTCTTGATTACTGTAGCCTACTGAGTCTTGAAGTTGAGTAGTGTCAGTCC